>NC_134466.1:1245000-1464099 GCF_047948215.1 Lycorma delicatula
TTTTGTTTCATTATTAACTTCTCATATTTTTTCTATTGTTTTTATTGAATAATTATTTATTGTATACGTTTTTTTTATTATCAGAGGTTAATAATTATTAATAAATCAATATATTTAAATTGAAAAAAGGAGATGATGTCTGATTCGAACCGATGTGCCTTCCTCTTGTAAGATCCAAATATTTCATTAATTAAAATTTCATTTGGCTATAACGCTGGAACCGATGAAAATAAGTTCCGCTTATGATATATCGTTGAAAAGCTCTCAACGAGGGCTTACTGCGATTAAGAAAAAGTCAAAAATACTTATTTTTATTAGTTCAAGAGTTATAGCCGAATAAAATTTTAATTAATAAAATATTTGGATCTTACAAGGGGAAGGCACCTAGGTTCAAATCCGACTTCATCTCCTTTATTTATTTTTTTAAATATATTGATTTATTAATAATTATTAACCTCTGATAGTAAAAAAAAAAAACGTATACAATAAATAATTATTCAATAAAAACAATAAAAAAAACCGAAATCATGTATCGTACGTCAACCTTTCTATTTAAAAAAATAAGTTTGATTCAATGTGGCCAAAAAAATTAAAAACTTACTATAATGCAGATTTTTTTAACTGTGGTGAACCCTATTACTTTCTGCGCCCGTACACGCTTTTTTTTGGAATTATAATATATTTACACATTTTTTTTTTACGAAGGATTCGGTGATTATATTTCTTCTTCGCTTCCGTCGCCCCAATTTAGCGATTATACTAACTGTAGAGGCGTGCCTTTGGTACGCCCTCCGCAGCTAGGCCCTGAGGAACGGTATTCGTTAGCGCACAGATTTGAGCGTATTTAGCGAAAGATCGGATCTATACGTTTTACGTCGGGTGAAAGCAATCAAAACACAGGGCTAAACGAATTAATTTCCGGATAACCGAGATCCGGTCGATCAAGAGTGTACCCGATGAGTTAAACAGTTAGCGCTCGACCTGCTGATAGTTACGCCGTTTGAATCGTTAAAATCGGACCAGCGGTTGCCGAGATATTACGGTGGCACCCCATCGCACCCCCACCCCAATTTCCGATCGGAATGGATTCAGGGATGGTCAAAATGGATATTTCTGTTGAAATTTGAAAACCGAAATTTTTTTCAATTACTATGTTTCCTTTACTTCGTACAAGGAAGTAAAAATTAAAAGTATCTGAAAGTTGACTTTTTGTTTAATCGTATTAAAGAATTCTTTAAATTTTAAATATTTTCGTTGAAGGACAAATCGATGTAAGACTGGTGGGATTTTTAATTTTTAAATACCTGCTATTTCTACAACGTCATAAATACATTTAAAAATTAAACCTCTCTGAAAATCGAATTTTTCGATTAATCGAATTAAAGAGCTCTTTAAATTATAAATAACCCCGTTTAAATGTTTTCTTATCGATATTAGACAGGTGAGGACATTTAATTTTTAAATACCTGCTATTTCTACAACGTGAAAAATACATTTAAAAATTAAATCTCTGTCAGAGTTGATTTAATATTTAAATACCTCGTAACTATGTTTAATCCATCGTTTAAAGACGTTCTTTTCTTTCTTAATTTTATTTAGTCGAATTTAATTTTTTTAAAAAGATTTTTTAAATTGTTTTTCTGTCGTGTTCTTTAATTTTTACAATCGTTTTTATTATTGATTTTTTTTTTGTATTATTTTTTCACATCGCAACTTTAAATTTGTAGTAACATAATTTATTAAAGAAAAGTTTCAATGAAATAATAATTATTTATATTCTTTCAAAAGGATGATCGTTTACAAATTTTACTTATTGTCAGAAAAAAGATCGGAAAAATAATTACAAAATTACTTTTGTAATTGAATATAAGCTTCAGAAACTGAATTAATCGCTTTTCCAATGTTTCAGGTTAAGTCGATATTGATCGTTTCAAAGAGCGCCAATAATATTAGCGATTTTCTTGATGAATCAATGTTAGGTAGATTTCATAAGAAAGTTACATATCGTAAGTGGTACCGTGATTAGAATTCCGGAAAATTTCGACATATCTTCGCGTTTTACATCCCCCAGATCCCAAAACCACCGTAAGTTCAAAAGTGTATATATATATATATATATATATATATATATATATATATATATATATATATACTTTCTTGTGAATACGATAACCGCCGTAATTTTGCGACAATCACTTCCAAATTGATACGTAAAATATAACGATCCGAAGCCGCGGTTCGGTTTATTAACGGGCAAAATCGGACGATGGGGGAGCTTTTTAGAAAAAAACAAAATATCGCTATAAGTTTTCTATTAAGTAAAACATCGAATTCGTTTAAAGTTACTACTATTCTTTAGATAAGGGTCTAAAACTCATCTAAGTAAATTTTTTGATATCACCAACCATTCGCCCAGGGGGTTGAAAAAAATAGGGGTTTCCAAAACATAAAAAAGCATACTACCCTTAATAGGCACAGTATCGGAATCGTTTTAAAGTGGTCGTTAGTTCTCTAAATATTACTAAAACGTTTTCATATGACCGACCCTTACGGCAAGGGATGACCAAATTGTAAGAAGATGGGGCTTGTCGTATCGAGTAAATTTAAAGTTTTTCTTAACTTTAAGGTTATCTTTTTTATCCCCTACTTAGTATCGATGAAATCTACTTCGGGAGTACCGAAAGGGATTTTTTCGGTTATGTTGAGGGCTTTAACCGTTATCAAATACTGTGGTCTGCGTTCAAAGAATCTATAATCGAGCTCATCCAGGTCGATATTTTAGATAAATGAAAGTTTATTAAAATCGTTATTATATTTACTCGATTAGGAACAGAGTATCTTTAATCGATTGCTAGATCGATTAAAGATCGAGTAATAACATTTATTGTTTAATCGTAGTAAAGAGCATTTGTATGTGGGTCTATGTGTCCCGCTTATTTTAACCGGAAAATCCCGGTTCGTTAGTACATGTCTCGTGGTGGTCAAGTGTATTCTTGTATTCTCTCATTGTATTATATAATTATTTACTTAAGGTGTTTCTAAAAAGATATTTGTTATCCTAGATAAATAATTTTATATAATAATCTAATGGAAAGAAATTAAACTGTTAATCCTTCTGTTTTTAATAACTGTTAATGGTAAATTCGGTATTTTATTCATCCCTTACTTAAGAGGGATTACTAGGGGTAGTTACCAAATCCTCCTCTATGAATCATGAGACCTTGCCGTTGGTGAGGGGGTTTGAGTGCTCAGGGATACAGAGTAGCTGGACCGAAGGTGCAACCATATCGGAGAGGTATCTGTTGAGAGCCAGACTAAGGAATGATTCCTGAAAGAGGGCAGCAGCTCTTTCAGTAGTTGTTAGGGGCGTGAGTCACAATGACTTAAACGGCCATATCAACATCACTCAGTCCTCTGAGTAGTGTGCAGCTGAAAGCAATGGAAAACTACAGCTGTTTTTTTTTTCCAAGAAAATGTAGCTCTCTGCATTTTCATTTAACAAAAATGGAGGCGCCTTCCTTGGTAAAATATTCCGGAGGTAAACTAGTCCCCCGTTCGGATCTCCGGGTGGGGACTACTGAGGAAGGGGTCACCAGAAAATTAAAAAATAACATTCTACGAGTCGGACGTGGAATGTTAGAAGCTTAAATAAGGTTGGTAGGCTAGAAAATTTAAAAAGGGAAATGGATAGGGTGAATGTGGATATAGTAGGAATTAGTGAGCTCCGGTGGGAAGAGGAAGGCGACTTTTGGGCAGGTGACTTTAGAGTAATTAACTCAGCGTCAAATAATGGGCAGGCAGGAGTAGGTTTCGTGATGAACAAAAAGATAGGGAGGAAAGTGGAGTATTTCAAGACGCATAGCGATAGAATCATTATAATAAGGATAAAATCAAAACCTAAACCGACAACGATTGTTAACGTCTATATGCCTACAAGCGCCCATGATGATGATGAGGTAGAATGTGTATACGAAGAGATTGATGAAGCAATTAAACACGTAAAAGGAGATGAAAATTTAATAATAGTTGGAGATTGGAATGCAAGCATTGGAAAAGGCAAGGAAGGAAATATAGTGGGTGAATACGGGCTGGGCAAAAGGAATGAAAGAGGGGACCGACTTATAGAGTTTTGCACGAAGTATAATTTAGTAATCGCCAACACCCGATTTAAAAATCATAATAGAAGAATATACACTTGGAAAAAGCCAGGCGATACTGCAAGGTATCAGATAGATTATATCATGGTTAAGCAAAGATTTAGAAATCAACTCGTCGACTGCAAAACTTACCCTGGAGCAGACATTGATAGCGACCAAAATTTGGTGATAATGAAATGTAGATTGGGGTTTAAAAACCTTAAGAAAAGGTGTCAGATGAATCGGTGGAATTTAGAGAAGCTTGAGGAAGAGGAGGTAAAGAAGATTTTTGAGGAGGACATCGCAAGAGGTCTGAGTAAAAAAGATAAGGTAGAAAAGAATGGGAGAATGTTAAAAAAGAAATTCTTAAATCAGCAGAAGCGAACTTAGGCGGAATAAAGAGAACCGGTAGAAAACCTTGGGTTTCAGACGATATATTGCAGCTGATGGATGAACGTAGAAAATATAAGAATGCTAGAGATGAAGAAAGTAAAAGGAACTATCGGCAATGAAGAAATGCTATAAACAGGAAGCGCAAACTGGCGAAAGAAGAGTGGATTAAAGAAAAGTGTTCAGAAGTGGAAAGAGAAATGAACATTGGTAAAATAGGCGGAGCATACAGGAAAGTTAAGGAAAATTTTGGGGTACATAAATTAAAATCTAATAATGTGTTAAACAAAGATGGTACACCAATATATAATACAAAAGGTAAAGTCGATAGATGGGTGGAATATATTGAAGAGTTATACGGAGGAAATGGAATTCCTCCTGGAATAGACGGAATACCTATAGAATTACTGCGCAGTGCAGGTGAGGAAGCGATTGATAGATTATACAAACTGGTCATGATACCAAAGAAAGCAGGGGCAGATAAATGTGAAGAATACAGAACAATTAATTTAACTAGTCATGCATCAAAAATCTTAACTAGAATTCAATACAGAAGAATTGAGAGGAGGGTGGAGGAAGTGTTAGGAGAAGACCAATTTGGTTTCAGGGAAAGTATAGGGACAAGGGAAGCAATTTTAGGCCTCAGATTAATAGTAGAAGAAAGATTAAAGAAAAACAAACCGACATACTTGGCGTTTATAGACCTAGAAAAGGCATTCGATAACGTAGACTGGAATAAAATGTTCAGCATTTAAAAAAAATTAGGGTTCAAATACACAGATAGAAGAACAATTGCTAACAAGTACAGGAACCAAACAGCAACAGTAACAATTGAAGAACATAAGAAAGAAGCCGTAATAAGAAAGGGAGTCCGACAAGGATGTTCCCTATCTCCGTTACTTTTTAATCTTTACATGGAACTAGCAGTTAATGATGTTAAAGAACAATTTAGATTCGGAGTAACAGTATAAGGTGAAAAGATAAAGATGTTACGATTTGCCGATGATATAGTAATTCTAGCCGAGAGTAAAAAGGATTTAGAAGAAACAATGAACGGCATAGATGAAGTCCTACGCAAGAACTATCGCGTGAAAATAAACAAGAACAAAACAGAATTAATGAAATGTAGTAGAAATAACAAAGATGGACCGCTGAATGTGAAAATAGGAGGAGAAAAGATTATGGAGGTAGAAGAATTTTGTTATTTGGGAAGTAAAATTACTAAAGATGGACGAAGCAGGAGCGATATAAAATCCCGAATAGCACAAGCTAAACGAGCCTTCAGTAAGAAATATAATTTGTTTACATCAAAAATTAATTTAAATGTCAGGAAAAGATTTTTGAAAGTGTATGTTTGGAGCGTCGCTTTATATGGAAGTGAACCTCGGACGATCGGAGTATCTGAGAAGAAAAGATTAGAAGCTTTTGAAATGTGGTGCTATAGTTGAATGTTAAAAATCAGATGGGTGGATAAAGTGACAAATGAGGAGGTATTGCGGCAAATAGATGAAGAAAGAAGCATTTGGAAAAATATAGTTAAAAGAAGAGACAGAGTTATAGGCCACATACTAAGGCATCCTGGAATAGTCGCTTTAATATTGGAAGGACAGGTAGAAGGAAAAAATTTTGTAGGCAGGCCACGTTTGGAATATGTAAAACAAATTGTTAGGGATGTAGAATGTAGAGGGTATACTGAAATGAAACGACTAGCACTAGATAGAGAATCTTGGAGGGCTGCATCAAACCAGTCAAATGACTGAAGACAAAAAAAAAAGTTACCAAATTGGCTATTTTGTAAAATTTAATTATGTATTATTCGATTAATATAAAATTTTATTTTTACTTATTGTTGTGTAACCGTGGAAACAAGAATTACTAAATAAATATAATACAAACACAAGTTTGTGCTGGATTTTTACTGCCCGATCTGGATTGGCTGGACCGGCATAGTTTGGATTGTATTAGTAAATACTGGAGAAGTGCGGACTGGGCTCTTTTGGACAGAAATTACCTGATATGCAGTCAAGTGCAGTGCACTTGAGTGCACAAGTGGGCTGCACTTTAATATAGTTTCCGTGGACAGGACTGGACAAAATTGTAGTCAAGTCCCTGGCCAGTCCATGGAAACAAATAAAAATTACTAAATAAATAAAATATAAACACAAAAACAATAAAAATCACTTTTTTTCAAAATTCCAAATTTTTAACGCATTGTAAAGATTCCGCCAGTAAAAAAAAGGAAAAGAGTTGAATAATTGTTTTACGATTCATTGAAAAATAAATTTAAAAAAATCTATTTCGGCGCCAGAATACGGAGGTTGATTTCACCGTTGGTAATCTTTTTATTCACACAGTGGATAAAAAGATTTCCACCTTAAAGTTAAGAAAAACTTCAAATTTACTCAATACGACAATGATTGCATGTTTAGCATACGACAAGCCCCGTATTCTTACAATTCCAGCAATATTTTTGTCATCCCTTACCCTAAGGGTTGGTCATATCAAAAATTGTTACAGATAAAAGTTTTAGGCAATATTTCGAGAATTAAGGACAACCGATTCGTTACTTTTCCGATTGAGGGAGGTATAATTTTTTTGTCTTTGAAACCCCATTTTTTCCACCCCCTGGACCAATGGTTAGCGATATCAAAAATTTTACATTACAAGTTTTAGGCCCTTATCCAAAGAATAGTAAGAACTTTAAACGAATTCGATATTTTACTTAACAAGAAAGTTATCGAAATATTTTGTTTTTTCGAAAAAGCCCCCCAATTTCCACTCCCATAGTCTGATTTTTCCCATTAACGAACTCGACCGAGAGTTTGGGTCGTTATATTTTATTTATCAATTTGAAAGCGATCGGCTCAAAATTACGGCAGTTACGTTCACAAGAGAGAGAAATATATATATAAACTATTAACCTGACGGTGGTTTTGAGGTCTGGAGGTTATGAAACGCGAAGATATATCGAAAGTTTTCGGAAGTCGAATCATGATACCCATTACAATAGGTAGCTCTCTTATAAAATCCATCTAATAGCAAAAAAAAGTTATTTTACAATATATATTGGCTTTGAAAAAACGGCCTTGTTTAACCGTTTTTGGGTAACTAATCAAAGAAATTCAGTTTTTAAGAGCTTAAATTTTAGATACTTTAACAATTTTTGACCTTGGAAGTTTACCTTCTTCTTTTTCCTGTTTAACCTACAGTAATTACCTTTCAGATATTACTTCTAAGGATATGTAAGAGTGTAAATGATGTGTACAAGTCTTGTACAGTCTCAGTCCGACCATTCCCGAGATGTGTGATTAATTGAAACCCGACCGCCAAAGAACACCGGTATCCACGATTCAATTCCTTATAGAAATAAGGACTTGAACGCTGGAAAACTCGACTTCAAAATCAGCTGATTTGGGAAGACGCGTTCACCAGTAGACCAACCCGGTGGGTTCTAGGAAGTTTACCTGGCCCTACAAAATTGGAAAACCGATTTTCACCACCTATGAACGGCCGCCAGTTTGTCCAGTGGGAGATGCAATAGGGTGGTTTTATAATATGAAAGATTGAAGGATAACTTTGGCATACGTCACGTAAACTCTCGACATAACAGATAACGGTTAATCGGAAATGTTATCGAAAAATGAAAAATTATTTATTTAACCGTGAAATAATAAATAATTCGTACGGTGCCGCATTCTCACTATTGAAATTGAAGACAACAAATCATGAATTATACGTAACGCCAAACCAAAACTACTAAAAATTTCTATTAAAAATTCTTCTAACGTTCTTGTCACTGGAAACTAAGAAAGATTTTTTTTTTAATTCCGAATTTAAGTAGTAAAATGAGTAAAGATGAAATTTTTACTTTTTTGAAGTGAAAACGTTTTTAGTCGCAATTGAGCTACATATATTATAAACGTGTTACTTCTCACAATATACAACAGATGGCGCTGATGTGTGATGGCGTACTTTTAAAATAGTTTAATATAAGTTTTTTTTTTAAATTATTGGTTTTAGCTAATTTGGAGATGAAATACTTTTTAACAATTAAAAATTACTTTGAATCGATAAAATATTTATTTTTAGCACTAATAATATATTTTAATTAAATAAATACCTAATTAATAATTTTTAACTCTCTCTCTTTTCCTGTTTAGCCTGCGGTAACTACCGTTCAGATAATTCTTCAGAGGATGAATGAGGATGATATGTATGAGTGTAAATGAAGTGTAGTCTTGTACATTCTCAGTTCGATCATTCCTGAGATGTGTGGTTAATTGAAACCCAACCCCCAAAGAACACCGGTATCCACGATCTAGTATTCAAATCCGTGTAAAAATATCTGGCTTTACTAGGATTTGAACGCTGGAACTCTCGACTTCCAAATCAGCTGATTTGGGAAGACGCGTTCACCACTAGACCAACCCGGTGGGTTAATAATTTTTAACTGTATTCAAATAATGTCACATCAATTAACGCCATCTCTTGCATTTTAATAGAACTAACCAAGACCAGCACTATGTATATTGTACATTTTAAAAAGAATGCAATAAATTATACTTTATAAATATATATATATATACAGGCATAGTACACGCAAGGCGGTAGATAAAGCATATATTTTATACGCCATTCAAGATATTCAAAAGAATAAAACTTATGTTTTATATTTACAATTCCGAATAATTTACTTATAGTTAATTCACTAAATTTTATTATTATTAATTATATATTTATTAATATAATTATAAATTAAAAACATCCACTAAATTTATTAATAATATATATCAAACAGAAAAAGGCATAGAGCGAGAATATATATACGCATATATGAGTGTATAGTACTACACGTACTAGTACGCCGGGTTGGTATAGTGGTAAACGCGTCTTACCAAATCGGTTAATTTGGAAATCATGAGTTCCAGCGTTTTCAAATCTTACGAAAGTCTTTTTTTTTCTTTTCAATTAACCACACATCTCAGGAATGGTCGAACTGAGAGCGACAACACTTCATTTACACTCATACATATCATCCCCTGAAGTAATACCTGACGTTGATTCCGGAGGCTAAACAGGGAAATGAAGATGATTTGTCGCAATTAATATTTGAAATATTAATATTTGACAATACGTTTTTGAAATATTGTTATCACACTGATTATGCATTTATTTGTAAATAAATCGTATGTATCTAAAAATTCGATGTATTACACGAAATTTTATAAGTTTTGAATTCAGCACCCAAAATTTGTTAAAATCACAATGTACAATTCTAGATATACATAATTGTTTTTTATGTTTCGCTGCGTTTTAAAAATTCTATTAAGACATTTACGGTACTTACTTTTTATTCAATCCAGATTTGAAACTACGGTTGATAGTCGTCACTTTAATTCAAATTTTCTTTATCTTCCAAAATCATTTTCCACTTTTCAATATTACATTTGAGAATCGGTAACCATTTTTTTTTTGTCACAGCTTCCATGAATTTAAAAATACTCCCAGTACAGCACCTACAACTCAAAATCACTTGGCATAAAGATTAGTAATGTACATAATATGAACTGTTAATTTTTTTTTTTTTTTTTTTTGTTTTGCGTAGGAGGAGGGAAAAGCTCTAGCAGCCACCGTCTGCGCCCGCAACAGACGGTAGTGTCGGGCTCGCACCGACTAAAAACCCTCCCCCTTTATGAAATAGGAACTGGACCTAACCACAAGGCACACGGTTGTGTGCCAAATATATTGAAAAAACCATATTCTATTTATGGGGAAACCTACTGGGACCCTATTAGGGATTGGGATCGCGGACGCGACTTAACTAACTAATAATAAAATAATATCTACGTTGAACCTGAAAAAAACATACACAGCATATACAAAATTTTACATCTATTTTCATAAAACTTAATTTACACTACTTGTCTAAGTAATTCTAATGTAAAATTTACGTCGAACCTGAAACAGAACATACACAAAAGTACACATAAAAAATTCCTACAGGAAAGTTCCTATCAGGGAACCCTACTGGGACTTGGGACCTACCGCGATTTTATCAGAATATTATACTATCAACTTAAAAACTACACAACTTAATTGTAACATGCAAATTTATAATATTAAACAATAATAACAAAATGTAAAATTTATGATGAACCTGAAACAGAAACACATACACAAAAAAATACACATAAAAAATTCCTACATATAAGTTCCTATCAGGGAACCCTACTGGGACTTGGGACCTACCGCGATTTTATCAGAATATTATACTATCAACTTAAAAACTACACAACTTATTTTTAACATGCAAATTTATAATATTAAACAATAATAAAAAAAGTAAGTACCTTTAGTAGAAAATTATCCTACAGTAAAAGGGAGTACCGCAATGTAAGGAGGGCCACTTACATGGCAGCTCTCCCTTAGAATATTAAATGAACCGTTGAGTTACCTGAAACAAAAGAAAATAAGACAAATTCAATTAGCGGTTGTGAAATTAGTTTTGTTTTGGTTATTAAATTCATTACATTTATGATAGCATTGATCTTTTTCTAACAAAAATATTTATTAGGAACGATTAGGTGGTCCATTTTTACTCCTTAAATATTTAGCCTGAGGTAGAACTATTTATATAGAAATTTTTTACAGAAATAAAATCGCTAGCTAGGTAGGTACATAAGATAAGCTATACCCTCCTCCAGACTAGATAGATATCAAGAAAACTGAATTTTTTAGATATCCAGTGGGAAATCATTGAAAAATACAATTTTAATAGATCAAAGTGGAAGAAAATAAAGGAAAAAAATGGAGGTTAGAAAGGAGTAATCCACAGAAGGATTGCTAAACAAGACAACTGGCTCAAAGAAATTCTAAGCCTCTTAAGGCAGCAGGGATTCCTCTCATACAAAAACAGAGCGCTTTTACTAAGAATAGAAGCAAAAAATTATTCTGAATTAAGCTCCACTGATGTAGATGGTAACAGATCTATAACACATCCAGGAATGTGTGTTATATGAACCTATTTGGCCGAGCTAAAATTTTCACCTAAGAATAATGTTGAATACAGGATGTCAGTTTGGTACACCAACTGATCCTTTTACTAATTTTTATATTATTTTTTTTCAAATCATACTTAATTTTTTTGTAGAATGAACTACATCATTTATTTTCTTATTGTTTCCACTTGCTTTGATCGCTCTGGTATTTAAAATTCATGAAATATTTATTTATGTACCATATACTTTGAAAGTACCTTCTACAACAAGTTTTAACAAAGAGATGCGACCATATTTCATTAAATTTTCAAACCGCTGTCAGGCAAGAGATTCGTCACCAAAGCAAGCAAAGCAATAAAGGACTAAACATAATTTCAATGTCAAAAAAGAAAACACTTGTGATACCACTTCTACATTTTCACACAGTATATCTTCTATTAAAATAATACGTTAAATGAAGATATCGCTTTGTTTCATCTATCAAAACCCGTTCTCGATCTGTAAACGTACATAAAATTCATTTTTATTATAATTAAAAGTTTGGGGGTATCTAAGTGAAAAGATGACTGTCACGCCAATAATTTGATTCTTATTTCATTTATTTTACACAATCAAATCTCACGAAATCAATTTTTTTCATGGCTATTCTTCACATTATAAACAAATAATTGTTGTCTACAAAAAGAATAATTTAGTTAAATTATATATTGCATTTCAATATTATTAACAATGATGAAAAAATCAAGTGATGTACTATTAACTGATAAATACTCAAAATATTATTAGAAAGGTTTAAAATATGAATAACAGTCCCTTGAAATATAAGCCAATAAATGTACAAGATAATCTTATGAAGTTTCATTGCAGTAACTAACAAAATTCATAAAAATTTGTGTGTATATATATATATATATATATATATATATATAAAATTTTAACATTATATGAAATATAAACCACCTAAAGACAGTAATTACATTACTTATACTTACCTTATTTATTACCAATAACCAGTTTGTGCAGTCAGTACCTTAAACCTTCAGTTTGTATTAAATTGTAACTTATTCTTTTTAATTGATTTGTATTTTTTTTTTCATTATAAATATTTCCACAGCTACATTTATGTTCATAATATCATTTAAAATTTCACAACAGGTAACATTATAATTTATGTTAAAAAAGAGAACTCATTAAAAAGAATAAGTTTTAATGGAATAAAAATGGAATTTAATACAGACTGAAGATGCAGGGTACTGCGAAAAACAGTCAGTGGAAATTAATATGGCAAGTCCATTTTATATAATTACTGTGTTTTGGTGGTTTATATTTCAAATAAAATATATATGAGAGACAAATTAGGCATTGACCAGATACTGGCACTTCTCTATATGTAATGCTACTAAGTTTCGTCTCTTTATTATACTGATGTTTCCTTTATTGCATTTATATTGTAATTTGCCACACAAAATTTGTGTCCCACATGACATTTAATACCAGATCTACCTAAAATTTTTTAAAAAAAGTTAGAAATAAAAATAACTGCAGTATCACTAATGTCCTGACCTTCTCTTTTTCTGTTTAGCCTCTGGAACCACCGTAAGATATTACTTCAGAGGATGATATGTATGAAAATTTAAATGAAGTGCAGTCTTGTTCAGTCTCAGGTCAACCATTCCTGAAATGTATGGTTAATTGAAACCCTACCGTGAAAGAACACCGATATCCACAATCTAGTATTCAAATCCATTTAAAATCTTTACTAGGATTTGAACCTTACAACTCTCGACTTTGAAATCATTTGACTTGCAATGACGAGTTAACGACTAGACTAGACCGGTCGGGTAATGCCCTAACCCTGGCCCCTGGTACAAGTTAAGTGATAATGGCTGGTTGAAGCCACAGAGTAGCTCCATTACTTGGTCGTTCTAACTGAAGCTAAACATTACATAAACGGATGGAATCTTTTAATAAATACTAGTATTATTGTGAAATATATATAATGTAGTAAAGAATTAATAGTACCTTAATATTATACCATTTGGCTACACAGCTTTACATTCATCACCACGGCTAATCCAAGGATCAAATCCATCGAGCAGCTGAAAGAATCGATCGATCTGGTACTCTGAAGATGTAGGACGCAGGATGAAGTGAAATGAAGGATGAAGTGACGAAGTGTTGAATATAACCCGGTAATCTGTATTATTTCAAGTCTCATTTTTATTTATAGTTTGTAAATTTTTATAGTGAGGAAGATAACGTTCACACTTTGATCTTGATCGCACTTTAATTTCACACTTTATTTACACCAATCACTTTATTTACCCCACAATTTCAGAATATGAAAAAGATAAAATAATTACATACTAAAAACCGGGGTCAGTTCACGCCTTTTTAATGTGCAAGGCAAATATATTACATATAAAAATTATTCAATTTTGAAGTAATTTGGATTACCGTTATGCTAGATGGATTTTTTTTCAAATAATCATTCTACTTAGGTGTTAACCACAAAAAAAATGGTAAATGTTGCAACTAAGTTAATTTTTTAAATAAAAAAAATAAGCAAATAAAGTTAAATAATTTATTATGGCACCTCTAAAATCGGCTGACCCTGGTTTGAAAAAATTAAACTAACATGCAAGCATGCATCTTCTTTGAAGCAGGTGGCTGGCTGAACGCTGATTGGGGAAAGCAAAGGGGTATTCAAAATTTAAAATACTTCAAATAAAAAAAAAAATTCTTAAAATTGTAATTAGATATAAATATGCTCTAACCTTCAATTTGATTAACACCTACCAAAAAAATTTAAGAAAAAGCTTATGTAATATAATAAATATAAAATATATATATATTATATCCTACGTGAACCAGATTTAAAAGCTACAGTTAATTAAGAAATTGCTTCTATATCTTTACTTATTTTTTAAATTTCTTGAACTAAATGATTAATTTTGTCAATGAAATGAATAAAATTTAAATAATTTATAAAAAGGGTAATTTTAAAAACCTACTAATTAATATTTCAAATAAAATTTTATAAAGCAATTTAAACTACAAAAGGAATTTTTACGTGATGTAATACTAAAAAAAAATGTAAATTGATTTATAAGGAGGACTTCAGCCATTGGTCTAGTGAAGTGATGAGCTGAAAAGACAAAGAAACATAATAAACATAGAACAAATATAAATAAACTATATCACCCCCCAAATATATAAACACATTTATATACACAGCACCCCCCAACCGAAACCCGATGAACGATATCGGGATGATGAAATACGGTCGCGACGCGGTTGACGCGGTACGAATATTTTATGTACCCAGCACTCGCGAGAGCTATTCATTGCATACAACATAGATATTTACAATGTCAATATGTAATCAAGAATAATAATTAAAAATAATTCTGTATCATATTAGGTACCTGATAAGCTAAGATGCGAATAATACACCCGGAACTGTGCAACAGCACATCGAATCTCCTACCCGTTAAGGAAAAAGTTGAAATAATAAACCCCGAACTGTGTCAGAGCATATCATATTTGCTATCTGTACAGGAAAAATCTAAAATAATACACCCTGAACTGTTTCAGAGCATATCAGATTTGCTATGTGTTGATCAAAAATCTATAATAATACACCCTGAACTGTGTCAGAGCATATCAGCTTTGCTATGTGTTGATCCAAAATCTAGAATAATACACCCTGAACTTTGTCAGAGCATACCCCAGATTTGCTATGTGTTGATCAAAAATCTAAAATAATACACCCTGAACTGTTTCAGAGCATATCAGATTTGCTATGTGTTGATCAAAAATCTATAATAATACACCCTGAACTGTGTCAGAGGATGACAGATTTGCTATGTGTTGATCAAAAATCTAAAATAATACTCCCTGAACTGTTTCAGAGCATATCAGATTTGCTATGTGTTGATCAAAAATCTAAAATAATACACCCTGAACTGTGTCAGAGCATATCAGATTTGCTATCTGTAGAGGAAAAATCTAAAATAATACACCCCGAACTGTGTCAGAGCATATCACATTTGCTATCTGTAGAGGAAAAATCTAAAATAATACACTCTAAACAGTTTAAGAGCATATCAGATTTGCTATCTGTTGAGGAAAAATCTAAAATAATACACCCTGAACTGTGTCAGAGCATATCAGATTTGTTATTTGTAGAGGAAAAATCTAAAATAATACACCCTGAACTGTTTCAGAGCATATCAGATTTGCTATGTGTTGATCAAAAATCTAAAATAATACTCCCTGAACTGTGTCAGAGCATATCATATTTGCTATCTGTAGAGGAAAAATCTAAAATAATACACCCTGAACTGTTTCAGAGCATATCAGATTTGCTATGTGTTGATCAAAAATCTAAAATAATACTCCCTGAACTGTGTCAGAGCATATCATATTTGCTATCTGTAGAGGAAAAATCTAAAATAATACACCCTGAACTGTTTCAGAGCATATCAGATTTGCTATGTGTTGATCAAAAATCTATAATAATACACCCTGAACTGTGTCAGAGGATGACAGATTTGCTATGTGTTGATCAAAAATCTAAAATAATACTCCCTGAACTGTTTCAGAGCATATCAGATTTGCTATGTGTTGATCAAAAATCTAAAATAATACACCCTGAACTGTGTCAGAGCATATCAGATTTGCTATCTGTAGAGGAAAAATCTAAAATAATACACCCCGAACTGTGTCAGAGCATATCACATTTGCTATCTGTAGAGGAAAAATCTAAAATAATACACCCTGAACTGTTTCAGAGCATATCAGATTTGCTATGTGTTGATCAAAAATCTAAAATAATACTCCCTGAACTGTGTCAGAGCATATCATATTTGCTATCTGTAGAGGAAAAATCTAAAATAATACACCCTGAACTGTTTCAGAGCATATCAGATTTGCTATGTGTTGAACAAAAATCTATAATAATACACCCTGAACTGTATCAGAGCATATCAGCTTTGCTATGTGTTGATCTAAAATCTAGAATAATACACCCCGAACTGTGTCAGAGCATATCAGATTTGCTATGTGTTGATCAAAAATCTAAAATAATACACCCTGAACTGTTTCAGAGCATATCAGATTTGCTATGTGTTGATCAAAAATCTAAAATAATACCCTGAATTGTTTCAGAGCATATCAGATTTGCTATGTGTTGATCAAAAATCTAAAATAATACACCCTGAACTGTGTCAGAGCATATCAGATTTGCTATCTGTAGAGGAAAAATCTAAAATAATACACCACGAACTGTGTCAGAGCATATCAGATTTGCTATGTGTTGATCCAAAATCTAGAATAATACACCCTGAACTTTGTCAGAGCATACCCCAGATTTGCTATGTGTTGATCAAAAATCTAAAATAATACACCCTGAACTGTTTCAGAGCATATCAGATTTGCTATGTGTTGATCAAAAATCTAAAATAATACACCCTGAACTGTCTCAGAGCATATCAGATTAGCTATCTGTAGAGGAAAAATCTAAAATAATACACCCTGAACTGTTTCAGAGCATATCAGATTTGCTATGTGTTGATCAAAAATCTAAAATAATACACCCTGAACTGTTTCAGAGCATATCAGATTTGCTATGTGTTGATCAAAAATCTAAAATAATACACCCTGAATTGTTTCAGAGCATATCAGATTTGCTATCTGTAGAGGAAAAATCTAAAATAATACACCCTGAACTGTTTCAGAGCATATCAGATTTGCTATGTGTTGATCCAAAATCTAAAATAATACACCCCGAACTGTGTCAGAGCACATCAGATTTGCTATGTGTTGATCAAAAATCTAAAATAATACACCCTGAACTGTTTCAGAGCATATCAGATTTGCTATGTGTTGATCAAAAATCTAAAATAATACACCCTGAATTGTTCAGAGCATATCAGATTTGCTATGTGTTGATCAAAAATCTAAAATAATACACCCTGAACTGTGTCAGAGCATATCAGATTTGCTATCTGTAGAGGAAAATCTAAAATAATACACCCCGAACTGTTTCAGAGCATATCAGATTTGCTATGTGTTGAACAAAAATCTGAAATAATACACCCTGAACTGTGTCAGAGCATATCAGATTTGCTATGTGTTGATCAAAAATCTAAAATAATACACCCTGAACTTTGTCAGAGCACATCAGATTTGCTGTATGTATAACACACTCTAATCTGTGTGTTTTTACAATTTCATAATTTGAAACTCTATTTCTAAAAATGAAACCGAATTAGAAGATTGAACTAGGGAAATATATGAGTTAACCAGAAGATTTTAGTTTTATAATTTCAACAAGAAAATATTATTGATTTGAAGAAATATAACTTAAGGGATTTTTGTATTATTTTTAATATTAAAAATATAAGATTTTTCAAAGAAATCAATTACTCAGAGAGTTTTCAATCAATGAATTTACTTGTATTTTCCATATTTCTTTTTTCCCATTTTGTACTTGTGTAGATGTTGCATTACTATCCAGACCTCTTAATTACCCCCTTTAAGATTCTCTTAAGAATGCATTTTCACAGCATAATATGGCCAATCCCGGTTGGAATTAAAATAAAAAGTCGATAATTTATAATATTGAAAAATGTACAGTTGCTAATAAATAGCAAATGGAATCAAACTGTGATCGATGACAATCCAAGTGAAAAGGGGGTATTAAATAATGCAAATACTAAATGTAATATTGAAGTTACCTTTATCTGTAGGATTATAGAAAAAAATTAAATCTTATTATTAAGTAATCCATAAGGAGGTCTTTTTTCATCAACGATGTAATATAAGTACAAAGGAATTCTATATGTGAACACCGGGTGGTGCAGAATGGTTAATAGCAGGTGACAGGTACCGATTAAATCACAAATTCTAATCTTGTATAAGAAAAGAGAAGGTGCTCGATTTCAGTATTACACGGTTTGGAAAAATGGTTTATAAAAAATATACATTTATAGAAATAGAAGAATAATTTCAGTGGATAACCACCGGGCAAGATATGGCATATACTCTAGAAGACTAAAACCAGCGGGTTTATATATTTAGTTTGCTCATACAAAAGGTTTAATGTAGTGTATTTTTAGGTTTAATATTCCCGTAAAATTATCAAAGGTAATAATGATGGGTCTTTTAAATAGAACTAAAATGATTCCTGACCGATACTGTAATAGTTCCTTGATGTTTCTGGGCCGAAGACTAGTATATGTTCAAATACTGTGTGAGGTGTCAAAAATAGATTTATGTAATGTTAGATGCTTTTAGAATAGTTAGGGCTTTTAGAATACTTAGAAGATGTTTTTAAATGAAAGCTAAAAAAATCTGATGTGTTGTATCCTTAAATTTATTTATATATAGATAATCAAAGGGACATTTCGGATTTAATTTTGTTGTTAAATATGATTATTTATTTAAGAAATTACTTCATATAATTATAAAAATAAAGGCGAATCCAGAAAGAAAAATAAAATGAGAGACTGTTTTACATAAACAGATCTAATACGATTGAAAAAAGCCAATACTATGAATTAACAAATCATAAATTTCTATTTATTTTTTAAAAAAATGGTAAAGTTGTATAAACAGTCAGTGGTTTATATATCCTCTTACTTAAGATCAATCATATTATAATTTAACCTCTTTGAAGACACATTTCTAATTTAATACTTGAAAATCAAATTATATTACTTTTAAACTTAGATATTCGACTCAAATACAGCAGAATGAATGATATACATAAAATACCCATTATCTAAACTTAAATTAGTGTAATTAATATCATTAAGTTAGTCGATGTTAGTAAAACAATTTTTTACGATAAAACAGTTATATTTCTAAGCTACGTAAAAAGAACATGCAATTACAAGCTACATAAAGAAACATGAAATTACTAGCTACATAACAAGTACATGCAATTACAAGCTACCTAATTATTTTAGGTATATTATTAAAATTACTGTATATGAGCCAAAAAAACCGTGTAAACATAATTTGTGTATGAAATATACATAGTAAAAACATTTATCTCTCTCCAAAGAGGTTAAAGTAAATATTTAATTAAAAGGTTAGGAAAATAATGCTTATTATTATTTTTGAAAAATTGTGTTATTTACATTGCATTAAAAAACCGAGAATTTGCGTAAAGAACAAAATTACAGTGTACTACTTGTTATTAAGAAAATAAATGTAACCTTTACAGTATATGGTCATTTGACTTCTTGCTTAAAGGCACGAATATAAACTGGGATTGTATTTTTCTTCCTGTATGAAGTTTTACTAATGGCTATACATAATTAAATAAATTCAGTAAAAAAATTGTAACCGAAAAGAAAAAGCAGAGTACAAAATTGTAAATGATTTCAATGAGGAAATTATTTGAAATAATTGGCTAACTTTTTGATATGAATGTAGTGACAAGGGAGGTATATGACATCAGTACATTAACCACCAAAGTACCTAACCTTAGAGAGTTAAGAATTACATAAAAAATATATTAAAGCGTAGAGAAAAATTCATTTAGAAGAATGAGTAATTAAAAAAATTATGCCCTTATTTTTTCTTTCTACCTAGTCACCTGCATAAACAGAAAAATAAAGAATTTGGACCTGCCTGATAATAATTAAAGAATATGATTAAACTTTTTTGATTGTATTACATACAGTATTCAGAAATTTGTGTGCCTGTTGGCAATTCACTAAACACGGTAATAGATCAAATGAAAATGGATGGGGAAAATATTGAAAATGGATTAGAACAAGTTTTATTTAGATTAGAGTATACTGTTGGTATTTATTTGTGAACTGAAGGAATTAGAATAAATTTTGGCAAAAAATCTGAAACAGTATTGGTTGATTACACCGTGAAACAGTTTTACAAAAGATTTCTTTATCAGGTTACAATCGAGAGACCCAGAAATGAATGCGGTTCTACAACTGACGTCCAGGAAAAATTTAGAAATATAGGAAACAAAAATAAATTTAAAATTACCTTTAATTAAAATGAAAGTTAATTTCTTATTATTATGAATTCTTGAGAAAAAATGAAGAATATATCTTCAATAGTGGAAAATATTTCTAGAAGAGATAATTGGCTTTTATTTCTAGAATTTTTTACAGAATTACAGAAAAAAGAAATTGAATTACATAGATGTGATAATGTGTGGATGTCCAATAAGATTTGGTTCAATGATTTTGTATGAAAGAAGATCCAGATTGTTCTAGCGGGGAGATAACACAATTATTATGATCTAAAAAACTAAAAAAGAATAAGTGTATTTTAAATATGCACAATATTGTTTTTCTAATTCAAAATACAAACTGTTCCTTAATACAGTTTCTAAAAAATATTTTCAGTTTCATCAGTAATAATTAAAGTGTTCGATACATCAAACAATAAAATTTGATAGTTCCTCCGAGATATTCATTGTACTAAGGTATTTGTACTTATTTTCAGTAGACATTAAAGGTAGCAAAGCGCAAGAAAAAACATGTCTATTCAATACATATAAATTACATTTACTATTTATACAAATAATGTATCCAGATGTAATATAAAAATTAGGCATTTCCTGTAAAATTATTGAAACATTTTATAGCATTTTCTTAATAAAATTCATTTTAGTTCCTACATAAAAATTCATCGATAATAAATTTTATAAAAATTTTGCCACGTTTCAAAAAAAGGTTACATCACCCCTGTTTTTTTTAATAAAACAAATTTTGTAAAATGGAAGATAATTATTAATCTAGAATAGATTTTAAATTAAAAAACAAAATTTCATGTAAATAAGATCATCATATAAACTGTAGCAAACGTGCTTTAAAAAATCTACGTTAAATTTGAATCATCATTAAACTGTAAATTAAGAAAAAAAATGTTTAATTTAAAACAGATATATTAAAAAAGTAATAATAAATCTATGTTGCATACAATAAAATAAATGTCCCTCACTTTAAAATAATGTCCTAAATTGTATGGTTTTTCTTTCTAGAAGATTGTTCATAGTTACCATACAGACTAGTTGTTCACTTTTAGACGGCAACGACGCAACTAAAATATGTCTTACTTCGTATAAGGTTACAAGATTGAAAAACAAGTTTCTGCGTCTCTGATTGGTCAATGATATCGGAGTGTTTCGTCATAGACCCGAGCGACTACCTCGTGACATCTCTTATTCCGTTCAACGTTAAAAGAATAGACCAACTCTGTGATAAGAATTGAAAAACAAGTTAATTACATTTCTGCGTCTCTGATTGGTCAATAATATCGGAGTGTTTCGTTACAGACCCGAGCGACGTCTCTTAATCCGTTCAACGTTAAAAGAATAGACCAACTCTGTTATAAGAATTGAAAAACAAGTTAATTACTTTTCTGCGTCTCTGATTGGTGAATAGTATTAAAAATTGTTTAATCGTTCTAATGAATCCATCCTGTCGTAACTTGTAATCTTCAACACATAATAGCATTAAAATATATATTTGAATTTAAAATAAAAAGAAGGAACTAATTTCAAAATGATTTTTTTACTTTAACCTGTATTAATATATTTATTAATAAAAACAAATTACGTCATCAAAATTACCGATCTAATTGAAAATTAAACAGACATTTTTTTGAATAGTAATTTACAGAACTGAACTTTTGTTTTTTGCATCGGTATTTATTTTTTCAGTTAAGAAAAAAAAATTGGTTATGTTATATTCTCTAAGACAGTAAAAGGTATTAATTTGTTAATTAATACCGATGAAATTTGATAAATAAAAAATGAATTTGGTTATAAATTAATTTCCAGACATAATATTTTTTATTAAAAGGGATATATTAGGTTTGCGCCTTTCCTAACACTGAAGTTTCACATAAAAATTCTCCCTATATCTAACTTCAATTAGACTATGCGCCAAATCGTTTTTGATTACGTCTTTAAACGCCAAAAATACTATGCTAAGAAAGCAAGTGTTGATTCCAACAACGACAGTTTTGTTGTACAATTCAATTTACTCAGAGTCCTCTTGGTTTACTTAAAAATCAACAAACAGATTTACAAATTTAATAAGCCTGTAATAAAAACATACTCTTCTCTCTTTGCTTTGATCCGCTTTCGGGAGCGAGGTCAACACCTCATCATAGTTACTCGAGGCCTACTTTTACGTTTCTGAAGCACTTTGACCTCCAGCCTTTTACTAACGACAGATTCTGAAATGACTCTAACTGTCTCTTTATCATCCGCTAAGACAACCAGACCTTTCCTACTGTGTTTTATGTTCCTAATTTTCAAATTTCCTTGAAATATAGCTTTCAAATTTCCTTTTATTCCTTTCTAATTTCCTTAATAGTTTTGTGGAGCTTTCCTTCCTGTTTATGAATGTGACTTCTGGTTGCTTGTGGGTTAAGCTGGCCTCTCGCTTGCCTTTAAGCACCTAGGCGTAGAGTTTCCGCTTCGCCCTAATAAGTACAGGCGCTGGGCGCTGGTACCGGGACGGAATTTGCCTCTTTTCTTTAACTATAACCTCCTTGACTTCAGTTGGCTTAGAGACAAGCGCCTCAAATCCGTTCGCCAAAGCACAGTTCCCTAAACTCATGTTTAGGAAACATTTATGTTTAGAGAACATTTCCCTAAACTCATTATGCCTAGGGATCACTCGTCTTCAAGAAATCCAACAACTGCTCACATAGTTACTCAAATTGTGTACCAGATACAGAACTACCAGCCCTGCCACCAGCCTTAACTAAATCACTATTCAGACTAATTTTTGGTATCCCTAATTAGTCTCTGTCATCTACTACTTTGTCGGGCAAGCCGACATATTTGAAATACGAGCAGCCGGTGGCCTGATTCCCTCACGTCACTTTTTGCACGTCTTAACCGCTGCTGAATAGTTTAAGCGAGTGCAAGCAATTACGAAAATACTGATTTCGGTCCCGGCTCTGAAAAGATCGTATGCAGGACTAATTGCCTTAATTCGCCCAGGTAGACTGTCCGCCCTAACTGGGCGAACCTTTGCTCGTTACAGGGTATTTATACCAAAACCCACCGGGTTGGTCTAGTGGTTAACGCGTCTTCCCAAATCAGCTGATTTGGAAGTCGAGAGTTACAGAGTTCAAGTCCTAGTAAAGCCAGTTAGTTATTTTTACACGGATTTGAATACTAGATCGTGGATACCGGTGTTCTTTGGCGGTTGGGTTTCAATTAACCACACATCTCAGGAACGGTCGAACTGAGAATGTACAAGACTACACTTCATTTACACTCATACCCTCCTCATTCATCCTCTGAAGAATTATCTAAACGGTAGTTACCGGAGGCTAAACAGGAAAAAGAAAGACCTAAAAAGGGTATTTACACCAGCAGTCGTTGCCACTTCTTCGCCACGTGCCTTGTAAAACAAAAAGTCGATCGCTTTACAAGGCTCTCGTGAGGCAGATGCATGTCTAAATCAAACACCAGATACCAAAAAGGAACTCGGTGAAAACGGTCAAATCATGAACGATCCACCCTTTTTATGCAGATGCTGTTAAAACATTAGTCAGTAAGAATTAAAAACCCGGGGAACGTAACCGCTTGACACCGGTTTAAAAAAACACCAAAGCTAACCTAAGTCACGGTAACAACTTTGATTATACGCATCAGGACCAAAGTATAGGATAAGGTTGCGACAATATTTTAAAGGTGATTGCAGAACAACAATTCTTTCATTAAAAAAATTCAGGTTATGTTACCCCTTACTATTCCAGCTATTAACCATTTTTTACATTACGTAGTATTTTACAGCTGTTTAGTATTTTTTACCACTAGTTTCAAAGATTGTCACAGGACTTCTGAAGTAGTTCTGTACCGTCATATAAAATAAATGTTGTTTTTCGGTGTTTAATGATAGAAAAATTATTTAACATTCTCCGTACTTTATTAACATTTTTTCTGATGTCTTTCATTTAAAACCAAATGAAAGATATGCAGCTTAAAAATAATTTTACTGCACTTTAATTAAGAAAGTAAACTATTTTCATTTCCTACTAATTTAATTTATAATATTGCCGTGATTGGTTAGGTTGATATTATACAAGGTTAACTTTTACACTGTTATCTGGATATACAGCCATTTCTGAGAAAATATGTTCTGCATCTAAAAAAATGGACTAATAAATATAAGTTTTTTACACTCTATTTTTTTAATTAAGAGGATGAATACAAAGAATGGAAGATAGAAATGAAATATGACCAGAAAATGTAAATTATCACACTGAGAAAGATGAATTAAAATCGGTTGTTACTTTAGCTAGCTCTTTTCTCACTAAATTATTTATTATTAAAAAAGTAATACTTAACTGGTATATATTTAAATTACACTCATTTTCTGATACTAATATGCAAATACTGAAATGTATGCGAATAACATGTTTCTTTTACTTAAATTTGTCATTAATTACAAGATCATTGTTCAGTTAGCAATAATTGTACGAAAACATTTACAGATTACTAAAATAGCTGCCATTATGAGCATTTGTAATGTAAAAAACATTAGAAAGCCCCAGAAAAGTCAGTGCTGAAAAGTATAAGAAACTTTTCATTTTGAGTGGTTGAGTTTTAACAAATTTGTTTTACTTGATACATATGAAACTATTGCTTTAAAAGTACAACAAAAAATGGAGATATTTCTCAGGTATTTGTCATATCCAGGATTTCAGTGTATATTTTTTTCCTGTTTAGCCTCTGAGAATTACCGTTCAGGTATTTTTTCAAAGGATGATATGTGTGAGTGTAATTGAAGAGTAGTTTTGTACAGTCTCAGTTCGACCATTCCTGAGATGTGTGGTTATTGAAACCCAACCACCAAAAAACACTGGTATCCACGATCTAATATTCAAATAAGTATAAAAGTAACTGCCTTTACTAGGACTTGAATGCTAGAACTCTCGACTTCCAAATCAGCTGATTTGGGAAGTTCACCACTAAACCAACCCGGTGGGTTTCAGTGTATGTAGAAGTACTGTTACAAAAACATTAATTTATGTCACAGCAATTGAAAACCACTTCAGTCTCTATCCGGTAGATATGTTGGTTATTCTACAGAACGGTTAAACAATTTTACGGTGATTTTTGATCGTAGATCTTAGAATGTAACAGACACAGATGTTCTCTGCATCTAATTAAGCCCTGCAGCCATAGTAATAAAGGAAAATATTTAAATCGTATAAAGAATGAGCCGTGTTAGTTTTTAAAGTTTTCCAGCATAATAACAGTTGATCATTTAACCGATTGATAAATTGATTGTTAATGTCATATTTTTTACTTAAATAGGTTAAAGTTAAAAGGTTAGGTTATTGAAAGAGGTTACTTAAAATAGAAATTAACTCCTTTCATTTGCTACAAATCATTCTGTTAATGATTTGTAGCAAACCAATTCAGTTTGAAACAGAAAAGTATAAT
Source organism: Lycorma delicatula (assembly GCF_047948215.1). Taxonomy (NCBI): domain Eukaryota; kingdom Metazoa; phylum Arthropoda; class Insecta; order Hemiptera; family Fulgoridae; genus Lycorma; species Lycorma delicatula. The sequence goes on from NC_134466.1 coordinate 1,270,986, forward strand.
GCGTATGCCAAGATACAGTGTAATATTATTCACTTAGGTTCAACAGTTCCCTATGTCTATTGCTCATGATGTTCATTTACATTTACTTGTGATACACATTTTTCATGAGTTTGCCCAGAAATGCACAAATATTAGAAGAATGTAGGAGACACGCTTTATCCAGATGAGTACTTCAGTACCAGATTGAACTTTTTATTTAATTAAAGTATTGTAAAACAAAGTACCTGGAAACGATTAATAGCCTTTCCCTCAAATCACACAAATATCAAATTTGCAATAACTCTTCTGGTTTTCACACTGAGCTATGTCCAAAATGAAATTAAACTTTTTCAAAATTATTTTTTATTACTCGTTTAATCGGACTTATCCTCCCTCAAAGTAAATAATTACTCCCACCATTTTTTTCTAAGTTGGGGCACATTATGGTAATTGTTTCATGTGTAGCGTGCAGAGCACACAGCAAAATGTTTTTTAATCTCTTCTATCAACTAAAATTAATTACTTTCAGGGTGGCATTTATCTTTGGAGATAGCAAATCCTAAATTAAATGAACAAAGGGGCTGAGGGACGACAATTATGTTATTCATTATCAAATGTTCCTGAATAAGGGTCATTAAGAGCAAGAAAGGATTGTCATAATTCAGCCCCCCTGTACATCTTTCCTGTGCTTCTTTTCATTTTCACAGTTTCCTTCGATCGCTGCAATACTTTCAAGTAAAACTATTTTTCTAAAGTTGTTACAAACACTTGGGATATACTCATAATCGATTGAACAATCTCATTCAAACAGTTGATTACATTTGAGTGGGTTTCTTAAGAAAGAGGCATATCGTTCTTAACATCATGTATGGTTCATACTACATAAGCATCTTCTACATAAGCCTCTTGCAACACTTTCATCAGGTTGTATAAGTATTTTGCCCAATTTAAAACAAAATTTCACAAGTTGCTCTTTGAAAATTTTCACCTTTTTTTTTTTACACAAGAAAAAATGTACAATCTTATTCACATATTGGTGGACTGGAAATGAAACAGAATTACATGACGAAGTATTATTTCTAAAGAACCCAATAGGATTCTTTCTAGAACATAACGTGTTTACTTTATTTTCATTAAACTTCACAAGCCATAACTTCTGCCACGCTTCAATTTGTTCAGCCGTTTTTGATGCGATTTCCGGTGACTCATGAGTTGCTTATACTGTGATTTTATCAACAAAAGCAGCTATTATAATGCTCTGAGATAGATACATCGGAATTGTATATAGTGTACAGGATCGGAGATGGAACACCTGCATTTATGGAAAATATTTGAGGCGATTCAGTCTGGAATTTCACCTTGAAATATCTATTACATAAAAAAGAACAGAAAATGTTTACACACCGAGTGCAATGGCCACTAACATAACAGGTAGTTATGTTAGGAGCTGTCAGCGTCAATTACTACGACTACGCTATGCGTAAGTCATACGCAATGCATTCTGCTTATCCTGGCCTTCAGTTCAGCCGTTAACTTTTATGTGGCATGTTAGTTCAATACTTACGTGTTATAAAATCGTTTGCGGTCCCAAGATTTTTCTGTTATTTTCATAATTGCTGATGATGAAATCCCAGGTCTATCTCAGTCAAAGAGACTATTTAATGTTAAAAAGAAATTATCTGCAAAAGAACTAAAACTTATTTTGGAAAAGAGAGAGTAGTACTGGTGAATTATTGCCAAAAGTGACTCAGAATATGATATTTAGATAACAGCGATGTCGTATCTGGTAGTGAAAGTGACCTGATTAAAGACGAAAATATTACTAACACTCAACTATGTAAAATATACATAGAGAAATTGAAACCGATGACTATGATATTCAAATAACTTAAAATAACTTTGATACAATTATAATTGTAATTAATGATGATGATATTCAGATAACTGAAGATGACATCGATATAAATATATCTGTACCAAAAACCACTCGACATACAAGAAATACGAAAGCGGTGAGTAATGTTGTATGGGTGACCTGACCACCAGAATTAAAAAAAAAATTATTTTGTTGAAAATCATGGACTCTGTATTTCTGTTTCAATTGACGGTAAACCAATTAACTACTTTCAGCTACCAGCCGATAAGTTTTTTAACTTGATTATGAATGAAATGAAAAATTAGCAGAAGTCTTAGAACAAAAATTAATCGCCCTAAATCTCATTTATCATGGAAATCTGAAACAAAAGACAAATTCTCCGTGTTTCTGGAACTTGTTTTATACATGGGGAACATTAAATTGAACAGAATAAAATTATTGGTGTACCATCGTTTAATATATAGGCCGGAATGGATGCAATCTTTGAGTTTTTTAATGAAAAAATGACTAATTTGTATTATTCTTAAGAGTCTATTAAGGGTACTATTCTTAAGAGTTAAGGTTTGTGGCGTGGGCACCTAATTTTTCAACAGTATATTATGAAAAAAAAACATAAATATAGGATTAAAAATGCGTTAGATACGTAGTAATTTAAAACCGATAATAATTTTTGTTCCTATATTGCACGTAAACATCGATTACTATGACAACTATTAAATCCAGTCAGCGCCAAACGGTGTGTGTGGCCCTACAGAACAAGCATTAATTCAGGAGGCTGATGGTGCTGGTAGTCAGGTATAAGTTCATCTCAAAAAAAGTTTTATTCTTTTAACAAGACTTTTCTCAAAAACTTTTAAGAATACATATAGCAAGCTGATTCACCAATACGATGTAATATCATTACATAGTTTACTTGATTTGGGAACCAATGATTTCTGATATTTTCCATTGGTCCGGTAAGTATTCAACTCTGAGACGTTAAAAATTTTAAGTAATTATGTTCATTATCTCATATTAATATAAAAAAGAACTATATTAAAGGGGAAAAAACTGTAAAGAATATTCTACATAGAACTTTTAGAAATACTTAGATAACTGATAAACTTTCACACACTTTTTGATTCCCTTTTTATCGCTTCTAATACTCCTTGTTAAACATGAATTGTACCTTTACATACACTTCGCATCCCACAGTCTAAAATTTCTGCGAATGTAGCAAAAAAATCTTCCTGCTAGCAGCATTTCGGTTGGAAAACCTTTCCGACTACAGCGATTCGGTATCACAAGAATTTATTTACACTGACTTGCGTAAATAAAATGCATATCCAGTGTACTTTCAAATAAAACTGAACAGAAATTGGCCTACAAACACAGTTTTATTATTATTATTGTATTGGTTTACTAGAGGAAATGAAAACAGGCACAAAAATCTTGAAAGAATTTTCCATTGTAATTCAGTTTGAAACTGTATATACGAGGTGTGATCAAAAAATACGGTGAATGAATTTTTATAGCATCAACTGCCGACGCTACATCCATATGCTGTAATTTATCCAATAGCGTAATCAACTGAGAAAGGCAGGGACAAGTTTTAACACGTTCGAGCTTGCCAGTCAGCTGCCAGAGCCGCTAGAGTGAGGTTGTGTTTATCATGTCCGTCACGCAACATGGATTTTGAAGAACATTAAGTTTTGTTTTAAGTTGCAAAAGAGTGCCAAAGAAGCTCACAAAATGTTAGAATCGGTGTATGGCGATAATGTGGTAACTTGAAGACTGTGTACAAGTGGTATGACCGATTTAAAAACGGAAATGAGTCTGTTGAAGACGAACAGCGTGTGGGACGTCCAGTAAACTCAAAAACAGTTGAAAATGTGCAAAAAGTGGAAACAATGGTTCGTTCAGACAGGCGAATGACTATTCGAGAGCTATTGGAAGACCTTAACATCTCGTACGGATCTGTTCAAAGCATTTTAACTAATGAATTGCAAATGAGAGACGAGTGAGTGCAAAATTTGTTCCCTGATTTTTGAGTGATGAACAGAAGGAAAATCGTGTGTCAATTTACATGGAGTTGAAGGGTTGTCTTCATGCAGATCCGGACTTTATGGCCAAAATTGTAACTGGAGATGAAAGTTGGGTCTATGGCTATGACCCTGAGACCAAAATGCAGAGTTCCCAATGGAAAGCCAGTTCATCTCCTGGCACATCAGTCAAAATCCAACATAAAGGTCATGCTCGTTGTTTTTTTCAATAGTGAGGGCATAGTGCAATCAGAGTTCGTTTCAAGGGGAACAACTGTAAACTCTGAATTTTATACTGCAACGTTTGCTAAATGATGTACGAAGAAAGCGATGGCTTCCTTCTTCACCACGACAAGCGCCGTGTCACACCTCGCTTCTCATTCGCAAGTTTTTGGCTGAAAAAAGTGTTTCTGTCTGTCCACATTCGCCATACTCACCGGATTTAGCACCATGCGACTTTTGGCTCTTCCCAAAAATTAAAACTGTGCTTAAAGGAAAACGTTTTGACACCGTTGCTGACATTGAGAGGACCACGACCGAGCAGCTGAAAGCCCTTTTGAAAGATGCCTTCCAGAAATGCCTCCAGTCATGGAGTCAACATTGGGATAAGTGCATTGCTAGCCAAGGACAGTACTTTGAAGGATATTAAATCAAATTCTATGTAACTTATTACTTTTTTTAATAAAAAATTATTCACCATATTTTTTGATCGCACCTCGTATTTGTACAAATCAAGTTTTATCTTGTTCATAAAAATATGCTCAAAAATCCTGATAATAAACCCAAGTTTGAAAAATCATAGTTATAATGACATTAGATTTAAAGTATTTGAATCTTCACAGTTTTAAAAATTTCCACATTTATTCTTTCTGTTAATAAATGTTTAAAACAAATAAATATATATACATATTTATTTTGCAGGTGCTTGAACACAATTTTCTTAATTCATGAATTACCTAGCCACTTTTTTTCACTAATATGCATAACTAAAAGTTGTTTTTTCGTATTTAAATTGTAAATTTTTAGCATTATATTTATAAATACTTTTTATAGAATAATGTATATATGAATTTTAGTAGAAACAAAGAATTTGAATTTTTTGAAAATATATACATATACACCAAATTTGGTTGAAATAACTAAATTCATTCTCAATAATCAATCCCTAGTGAAAAAAAAGCAGATCATTTTGAGGTGTTTGAAGCATTTCTCAAAGTTTAGGAGCCTACTTTGTGGAAACTATGTGTTCACACAAAATAACTTTTGTATGTTTGTATTTATTTTGTTATTTGGTATTCTATTTTTCTGATTTGATGGATTTTTTCAATATCCATATTCATTAATTCTTTTTTCTGTTTTCGGATCCAATTAGAATTCCGAATTATGGATTTTGTTCAATGTATAGCATATTTATAATTCGATTTGTGTTTTTAAATATTTATTTGGTTTTCACCATTTGTGGAAAAAGTAGATGTCTAGTAGTTCATGTTATAATGATAATAGGTCTGGTTATTTGCTATAAAAAATATTTTTACTAATAAGACAAATAATTAATTATTATTCACACAGAAAGTACAATATTAAAAAACTCAAGAGATGGTTAAATGTTTTATAACACACAAAAATAAAGGTATCTGTATAAAAAATATATCTAGCATTATATAAAACGATAAAATTAAATGTAAAAAAAAAAAGAACAACTGTTTAATATTAAAACAATCCAACTGATGTAATAAATTAAAGTATGACATTTATAAATATTCCACCTTTAAATTTATAAAAATGTAACTGTCGTACGAGCTTGATTAACTTGCCAAACATTTAATTCTTCGTATTCTTCCACACACTGATCTACTAAATCAGGTTGGTAGCCTTTTTTTGCACAATAATCACGTATTTCAGCTAAACGTACTGTTTTACGATTTCCGGCCACTTCACGTGCTAATATAAATACTCTATCGGCTGCTGATCCACCTCTGTAAATATGAAACATAATAAAATAAAAATTATCGCCCTTAGAAGAAAATAATAAAAATACATTTTCCTAGTACCAAGTAAAATCGGGTTTGTTCAATAAACACCAAAAGCATAGAAAATAAATATTTATAAGATTTATGCCGAGAATCCTTTTTGTAAAAATTTTAAATGATTAATTAGGTGAATTACAAGTTGTTTCTTTTTTTTCTCTTGTCTTCCATTTACTACAATGAGGGCAATATCTGAACTCCATTAGCAAGGATTACATAGTGCACGTACTGTGACTTAGGCGATTAGGTAGTATCTGCTATCTGAAATCTACTCTTTTAACTAGCAGTATTAATAAATGGACTTCAGTTTAATAAAGAATTTGCTATCATTGATTTTTTACTCAAGATTCCCCTACAAGTTTATTTATTTTATAATTAACATTGCAAGGACACGATTATTATCATTAAAAATATTTCCCTCACAGTTTTGTAATTCGATCAGCATTTTAAAATGTCTGTAAGCAAAGATACTATTTGCTTACTTATAATGATCTCAAGAATCACTGAACTGAGAAGAAAATATCTGACACTATTTAAAGCTTACTCCTTCTTGATTTGTATATATAAATATATATAAAATTTTCTCCTGTATATGCATCTAATTTTATCCTTTGGTATCCCTTCCTGGTAATATGATTAACAATAAATAAGAAAATAAAGTTGATTAAATTAAATCATTTATCACACATCTATGAAAGTTTGGAATCTGTTTTAGAGGGCCAGAAGTGCACCACCACTAGGGTAGAAAAGATTTGTACATGTAACTGTAGCAAATTCCCCTTGAGATTTATACTCCTACAAAAACTGACACTTTGTAATATTCAATTTTTTTTTTCAAAATGCGTTATACTCAGAAAAAATTCCATACATCTACAAAAAGAAAAAAAAAATTAAAGTAATGTGATATTGGAAACATTCTTTTATAAAATATTTCAAACATACCATAAAAAAAAATTTATAGAAGAAAGGAGCTCATGCTGCCTTGCCTCTTCGTTATAAAAAAATCGTGTATTTGGTCACATAAATTTTTTCTGGGAAAAATATTTACTATAAGTGATAATATGTAACCAACATGTGATTAAAAATGGTCATACCTAGTTCATGTTGTTCCTAAAAGTATTAACATGAAGTTATTTTAATTTTGTACTATCCATTTTTTTTAATTTTGTGGTCGGTTAACCGTACCTAAGATTAAAACCCCAAGTTAGAGAAAATAATTTTGCAATTCTGAATATACCTGACATTCACAAGTACGTGAAACGTTTAAAATAGTTCCCTTTGATTTTAGATGAATACTTGAACTAGCAACTCGGTTAAGGTGAATCATCGGATGAGGAATAAAAGTCGAATTTTACATAAGTAAATAAACTTATAAATCCCAAAAATATAAAAATGGGTACTAAGAAAAACTCCATCACACTAAATTGCCTAGGATTTGCAGATGACCTCGCTCTTTTAGCAAATAATATTCAAGAAGCCAAAACACAAATCAAGAGCCTTCAAAACCTAGCACAAAAGATAGGGCTTCATATCTCTTTCGAAAAAACTGAACTGATGGCCATAGATCCTCTGGTAATAGAGCACATTACGGTAAACAATCAGAAAATTAAAATAGTAAAACAATTTAAATATCTAGGGGAAATAATAACTTATAATTTAAATGAAAAAGTGACATGGCAAAACAGGACAAATAAAATTATTAAATCTCAAAAATTAACTCGGTCAACATATAACAAAAAATGCCTTTCTGCTAAAACAAAACTTAAACATTATAAAACTGTAGTACAGCCAGAAGTCACCTACAGAAGTGAGACCCTTTTCAAAATCACTCGGAAAAACCGAATTGAAAAAATTCTGAAAATAGAGAGGAGAATTGTCAGAACGTGTATCAATAAAAAACACCAAAAAGAAGGCCGATGGTGGATTGTGCCAAATGAGGTGGTGTATCGAGAAATAGAGCCTGTTACTGATACTATGCGGAAAAAAAGAATCTCTTTCTTCGGTCATCTCATAAGGACACCGCAAACAAGACTGTCAAAAAATATCATTGAAAAGCTCTGGTTCCAAAAGCTAGAAGTAGGATGGATCGAAGAAATTAGAGAAGATATGAAAGAATTGGGAATTTCCCTGACCGACCTACAGAATAAAACTGGAAAAATTACAAAGCTAAAAGATAAAAGCATTAGATTTAAACAAAAGACAGACAAACGACAAAATACAACGAAGAGGGTGTTTACGGATGAAGAAATGAAAGCAAGATCTGAACGGATGAAGAAATACTGGGCAGCTCGAAAGAGTAAAATAACATGCTTTTCTCAGAAAAGATCCAACTAAAATTGACTTAAGTGGTCCCATGTTGGCCGTAAAAGCATAATAATAATAAAAGAAACTTTTAATATTTAAATAGCTAAGTTCCTTATTCAATGCCTGAGATACATTAACATTCCATTTTAAGTTTCTGATAGACATTCTCTGACAAACTACAAAAAAATTATGTAGTTGTGTCAGTTTACACACTACTATTACAGTTGAATATTTCTTACTTGAAATGACCATGAAAAACTAAATTATTTTTCCTTATACTTGGCTATAATAAGGGAAAACCTTATGATGAATTACTTAACACTGTTATGGAAAAGGGTATTTAAACCCAAATTGATGAGAAATTTAACCCGGAATTGAAATATCATTTTGGTGGTATTTATCATAATAATGGAGTTTGTTACGGCTGAATTTTATTGTATGATTAATAAATTATATTAGAAGGTACAGTAAAAATTGCAAAAAAGAAAACTTGCCCGGTATCCTTTGAATCGACTTGTCCTAAAGATATTTTGGACATTTCAAGTAATCGCATAGCTTCACCGACATCTTCTTTTTCGACTTCATGCGCAAGACGAAGTCTAGCTAAAGCGGTCGATAATCGTAATATTGCAAGAAGATTTCTAGCAGATGTAAATGTCATATCACGATTATTACGAGCATCTTTACGCATGTCGACATATGCGTCTACAATATGATCTGTAAGTTCTGGTGGTACAGTCGGATTACGATTTTTACATAAATCAATATACCGTCGTACTAATGACATATCAAGCGCTTGAAATTCTGCTGGTGGTTGGCGACAGTGTTGGTGTACATATGTGATATGTTGCGCTAATCTGTAAAAACAGGAAATTAAACAACGTATATTAAACAAGTAAAAACAATGTGTATATATATATATATATATATATATATATATGGCATAATCATAAAGTAAGGGCCGTCGGCTTATATTTAAATATTGGTAGGTCTGAACCTGAACACATTTTCATGCGTGCAGGGCCATCTATCAGCGGATATTTATGAAGCCACTGCAGTTGTTTTGATTTAGTAGCCGTTTGCCTGCTGTGAATGCAGATCGAAATATCCATGACAATTGTTTCTCCTGCCGGTTGTGAAGTGCGTGCTGTGATTTGATTTTTGCATGCAAAAGGATCTTCAACTGCTGAAATTCATCAGGAGTTGTGCCTGGTATATGGACCTACAGTAATGAGTGAAGGGAAAAGTTAGACAACGGTGTTGAGACTTTAAAAATGGAGCACAAATACGCATGACGAAGAACAGACTGGCAGGCCCAGTATTCAAACTGATGAAATCGTTGAACAAGTGAACTGAAAACTGCGATCTGATTGGCGAATAACGACTGTTGCTCTGGCTGATGAATTTTCGCATGTTGGACGCACTTCTATCCACATGATTGTCACAGTAAAGGCTCGGACATCACAAATTATGTGCAAGGTGGGTATTGAAAATGCTAACCAACCAACACAATGAGCAAAGACAAGTGTTTTTGGATTGAGCATTTTAGGACTGCTATCGACAAGATAGAGATGATTTGTTTTCCCACATCGTTATTGGTGATGAGACTGGATATCCTACAGTAATACAGAATCGACACAACATGCAGCAGTGCCATTCAAGTTCCCCAAAACCGAAAAAGTTTAAGCAATCTCCGTACTTGAGTCGAAAAATGTTTGCTACCATTTTTTGGGACAAAAAGGGTTAATTTTTTATAATTTCATGGAACGTGGATCAACAATTACATCTGATGTGTACTACAAAATGCTTACCAAACTGAGATGTGCAATCCAAAATCAACAACGTGGAAGATTGTCATCCAGCATAATCCTCCTTCACGACAATGCGCTTCCTCACACCATTGCCTTTTTTGCATTTGAAAAAGTGGCTTGGTGGGCAACGGTTTGAAAATGATGATGACCTCAAGACTGCCGTTGCTAATTGGTTCAATTCCCAGGCGGCAAACTTCTATGCAGAAGGGTTAAAGAAACTGGTGCAGCGTTTTGAAAAGTGCTTAGAACTGAATGGTTATTATGTGGAAAAGTGAAGTAGATATGTAGTAAACTAAAACTGTAAGTAAAAACCTTTTCTCACAAGTTAATTTTTTTAATCACCAAATGATCCTTACTTTATGAATATGCCTTGTACTTAACAAAAAAAACTTAAAAACCTAGTTAAGGTGCCAATTCTAGAATAATGTCCATGGGTTTAACTCTATGCAAGTTTTAATTCTCAAATTATTTGACGGCCTCTTGATTATTAAAGCTGAAAAGTTTATAAAAAATTACTTACATTCCATAAATTGAACATCTAAGTAATTGAGAGAATGTAATCAAACGATTTAAAAATATACAGATTACTGAACCGAAATTAAGACAAAAATGAACACAATTATATTACAATTGCAGGATTAGAATCTGTATGCATTTGTGTACATATGTATAATTTTTAATTCAATCAACAGTATTTTAACTTCTAATATGATTTTATGCAAATAATCTGTAAAATTCTAATTAAAATGTAAAACAATTTCAACAGTGCCAAAGGAAGATCACAATGAAATTTAAAAATATTTTACAACTTATAGAAAAATCCTAATGGGCAAATATACTTTCAAAATCATACAAAACAATTCAGAAGAAATAAATTTAATACATCGCAAAGCAAAAGAATAATTTATGTGTTTTTATATGTATTCATAAATTTTCTACTATATGATTCAAGTATATATTAATGAAGATACAATATAAACCACCAATAATGAGGCTAATTAATATTAAAACCAACAGGAAATATTTTGAATCATTGGCTGTTTGTTACACAGTTTTGACAATAATTTTGTTAGTATGTATAACCTAAGCGATATAATTTTTTAAATAAAATGAATAAATTTTAAATAAAAAACATAGATTAAATATTTTAAGGTACTAGATTAAATATTTTAAGGTACTTACGTATTAACGCCACCGAAGCTACAGCTTTATTTAAAAACAAAGTAGTCAATCGGATTTCGGTGGAAAATGGGCCGATATAGAGTTTAACATAAATAAATAAATATTTATTTTATAAGTATAATTTAACCATTAACCAAATTTAACCTAAGCTCGCTTCACTCTCTAACCTTGACAAATTAACACCGTAATTTTTTGAGCATTTATTTAATGTAATTATTGCAATTTGATTATTTAAATAATAAATAATTGTAATTGTTATTGAATAAATACTCAAAAAACTGTAATTTTTTGTTAATTAGTGTCAAGGTTAGCGAGCGTAGGTTAAGTTTGGTTAAATTATATTTATAAAATAAATATTTATTTATGTTAAACTCTATATCGGCCCATTTTCCACCGAAATCCGATTGACTCCTTTGTTTTTAAATAAAGCTGTAGCTGCGGTGGCGTTAATATGTAAGTACCTATTTTAATTAAACAAAAATATTTAGTTCCGGATAAAATCTTGCCGGTTCTATTTGATACGGTTCATTTTGTTCCCTAAGATTGTATTTTTGAACAAAGTTGGTGGAAGAAGTCCAGAGATGAATAACTCCTTCTAACTCTTCCTCAAGCCAGGACTCACTCCAAGGTCGATGTTTAATAAAAAACCAAATGGTCCTGATTTGGTGGGAGCCAGCAATTGAGGTGCAGATGGAGATAATACAAATGGGGTGGTGATAATATCGTAAGGTGGGCTCTGCAAACGAGAGTCCTATATTACTATGAGGTTTGAGAATTCACGGTGCCTGTAAAAGGTTTCCCCTCTGATAAAAAAATAAAATATGTTTGTGGCTTATTGTAATAATACTTTGGTAACTTTTACACTACATACTGAAAAGTTTGATCGTTAAGAAATAGATTTCTTCCACATAAAAAATTCCCATAAGCGTTTTTTAAAAATAAATTATGTAAATATTAAAATCTTTTCTATATGATATGTTAACTTGTTAGTTCCGATCTTAATATTACACGTGTAATTCAGCGATAAAAGCTTTAAAAAGCCTGTCACGAAATTTAATTAAATATTTTTTTTTAAGTTTTACATAAATATTAATTTTTTTTTACTAATAGGCATACTGTTAAAGGGTAAAAATATTTGTATCGAATGTAAAGTTTTATTGCAATGAAATATGGAGTATTAGGAAGAAAAGAAGAAATAAATATAATCTATATATATATAATTTTAATATAGTTTGATATTGAAGACAATTTAAGAAATAAGATGGGTCAACAGAGGATTAAGATTTAGAGATGAGTGCGGGAAAGGAATTTTTTGGTACTAGAGGCAGTATGAGAAAACTGTACTGGGATATAAAAAATATGTGATGTAAGTAATACATAAATATATTGAGATTAAGACTGGCACAAAATATAGAAGAATACAGGTGTGTATCGTATTAGTTAAATCAGAGGTAAATAAATCTAAGTAAAAATTAACCTTAAATCATTATCTCTATCAGGGCGATCTTGAATTAACCAAAGTAAATCAAATCTTGAAAGAAGTGCTGCTGGCAACTGAACATTCTGTTCGACCGTTTTATCAGGATCATAACGCCCGTAGGCTGGGTTAGCTGCAGCTAATATGCTAACACGAGCATTCAATCTTGTCATTATACCGGCCTGAAATAAAAAATAACACAGATAAATGATCTCACCTTAGAAAAATTATTTTACGTTTTGTTTTTAATAAACTTCAAAATTCTTTGGTTTGTATTTAGTTTCTGTGAGCTTTATTCATACCGTTTTACTCAGAATCAGATTCTATACAAGTTTTATTAAAAACTTTAACGTTTATTGTTCATTTAACAAAAATATTTTATACCAAACATATTGTGTTTTTTTAACTCGATCTTTAGTCTTTTACCCCAGATTTCTCAAGAATTATATAGAGAAAATGAATAATTCTGGTAACTTTTCAGTTTTTCAGATCAGATTTCATATAAAACAATTAAATTTACTCCTTAATTTGGGTCCTAAGAATTACAGTAAGACTTTTTACTCCATCCTTCGCCGGCCTATACTTATTAATGAACTGTTCTGTTTCATTCTTCGTGAATCGCCCTATACACTGATTAAACAAATTGATCTTAAAAACATTTTTGTGAATGAATTGTTCATTTAAGCGTTATCTAATAAAACCATGAATGTCCATTTAAAATTATCTTATAAGGTAGAAACAAAATTTAACAAGCCGAAATAGTTTAGAAAAATTTAAGACTACAATCATATAAAATACGCTAGAAATTTCAGGCCTAGAACAGGTAAGGTATCACGCTTGTACATATATGCAGGTAAATCAGCAAATATGTTAAGTATTATTATAAGCGATATATTATGTAGAACATAACATAGTTACAGAATATTATACAACATTATTTTAACCTTTTCAGATAATTTAGTCTTGGAACTGGTTATGTACGGCGTCAGTTATTTTATTTTATATTCACAAAGGAATCAGTTTTATTACACAATTTGAACGACGTTTATATGATGTAAAATGTTTTTTTATTTAGACTAGAAAGAATATGACCATTTTTTCTCAGAAATGTGCTTGTGTGTATGTGTGACTTGTGTATTATAATTGCTATGAGGATTACGAATTTATTTATTATTTACAAAAATAGCTTATCTTACTAGCAACATATCGATATATTGAAACACATAATAAATTATGATATACGGCACACACAAAAAAAAGGAATTTGTGGTTATAAATACGTCACTTTTACTTGAGGTCTATAATTATCTTTTCTGACAAATGATATCGGTAAACATGTAACACATAACAATTAGTAATGAATAACACTATATAGTAAAAATTGTTTTTTGTCAATCTGAATACCTTTTCAGTGGTGGGGATTTTTATAAAACATACTTTTTTGAATCTACTTTCACTTATACTAACATATGTTCCTAATCTGTGATTTATGACATGGGTTTTTCATCATATTTTGCCCGATTTTCAACCGATTTGCTTGAAAGTATTATTTTTAAAATCGGCAAACTATGTTTCATAAACACAAAGCAAAGAAAAAAATTCTGCAATTAAATTATCGTAATTTTTATACTGTTTCAATTTTTTTTGTTGTTACAGGCATAAAAAATATCCAATCGTAACGTTCTTTTTTTTGTCAGAATCTGTTAAATCTCTTTAATATACTGTAATTTTTTCACAAGAGGGTAGCATAAGACTATGAAGGGAGGCAATCAGTTACCAACATATCTTCACGGAGCGCTAATCAAGCGTGGATCATTGTGATGGGAGAAGGATGTGATGGATAAAATACTATTTAATTTCACAATAAATCTATTACTATAGATTTAGTCTTCAATTACCTTAGCAATTGATATCGTTTGTTGTTCCATTACTTCATGAATAGCAGTTCGGTCATAGTCGGCCATTTTATCAAATTCATCGATACAACAAATACCTTGATCAGCCAGCACTAATGCACCACCTTCTAACACCATTTCACCAGTTAAAGGATCCTGTCAGGACAAATAAAAATTCATTTACAAAATTCTAATTATAAATTATTTTTCCTTGCTGAATGAAACACATTAATCATTATTTTCATAATTATTTACAACTATTAAGTACACAGCTGATAAAAAACATTACATTTTTTTTTCATTGTTACTTTGCCAAACACTCCAAGTCAACCGAGTATATAATAGAGTAATGCTTTATTAGAAAAAATAATTTTCTGTATTTACATTTTACTTGTATCATTAACTAATTAATTATTAATGAAACTACGTAATTATCAGTTTCTGTCTCTTTTTTTAAAATAAATTTTTGTAAATATTATTTAAAAATAACAAGTAAAGGTGAAGTAACTACAGAAAAATTTTGTTTTTTTAAATGACTAATCTATATAACATTATTCTACCACTTTATACATTCTGTCTGAATTTCAAAATAATTAAGAGGGGCAAATTTGGTCAACGTTAAGTCTCATTGCCATTACTTTCATAGATCTGTTTCAATTTCCTCTGTTAGCACATCATAAACATGTTTATTGTCATCCCATTTAAAGCATTATTTTTTTTGGGATCAATCTCTTCACCGATTTATGTCACTTGATACTTGTATCGAATAAGATACAATAATTTCATTTGAATGCGTTGTTATAATCAAAACTATAACATTTTTTCACGATCTAATCGATGTGAAAGGTAAATATTTTCATATTTATAATGAAATATAAATTGCAAAAAGAATATTTTTTAAAGAATTATTTCAATACTTTCCTTCTATAACGGTTTTGTAGGCGAAATCACCTTGTAGTTATGGCTGTTTCAAACAGTTATAATATGACATAAATATTTTCCCAAGACTGGATTGGTAAACATAGATTTGATCGAGCAAGAGTTGTTATCTTTCAAATAGGGTAACTTTTTCACTAGGTCATTAATGACAATAAACTAAACATTACATTGGCCTATTTTCATCTATTTCCAGGTAAATTTTAAATCCTGATATTAATTTTATTAAATAAATACGCTTTAAGAAATTTTTTAAATTTATTTTTTTATATTTAAAAATAAAATATATAAATCATTTGACATGTCCAAATGGATTACAGCAAAGGACTTAAAGTTAGACTATCAAACACAAAAAATACATTTAATTAATAATCCAGGAAATTAAACCGATGTTCAGACTATTTAACAGATGTTCCCTTAAGAAATCTAAATTTCTAGAATTCCAAATCAATTTTGTTACAGCACTGGTATTTGTGAACATAAAATATTAAGAAAACATGTATTGCCTCTATTCGGAATAAACCTTACCTCCAATAAACATGTACGACCCAGAGGGTGCCATGAGGTAACTGGACAGGATTTCTGGTTTTATGTTGTGGCTTTTTTATAATAGATCAACCTTTATTACTAACTCCCTTATCTTCAATACTTAATACTTCCTCATTTTGGGTTCATTGGATATATAGGTCAAACTATAGTAGACACATACCGATGTACTGTGTTCTGTAGGGCTAGTACATCATTGTATAAACTAGTAGGGAGTAGGGAGACTTAATTAGTTTGTGAACCGGTTTCCTCTTGGTGCTTGACAGTAAATCCGATGGGCTTATGCATTCATTGGGTAAACCTGGTTTTCTTCTAAAATGTGACGCACTGATAACACAGAAAATATTTTAAAAAATGTAAGAGACCACAATATGGTTCTAATTGCCTTAATACCTTAAATAATAATTACCCATTCAATAATGGCTACGGTTATATTTTCAAATGTTTAAAAAAATTAGGACTAGGTAGAAAAGAGCTGATGATTTCATAATTAAGAAATTCAATAAATTTTTAAATATTACTTGAACAAGAGTTAAATCATCATCAGAATTATTTTTTAAATATGCCAGGTTACATACCACCAGTAACTTTCACGCACTTTTGAACTTCCACATCACTCTCTGATACATCTAAAGGAATCTCTGTGATTTCATGAACATAACTTCACATCACCGATAGTTTCGGGCTTGTTTATGTAAATACATTTTAAGAAAGTACCCTCCCAGAAAAAAGATTAAGATTAAAAGTTTCAACAAACATGCTGCAAAATGATAAATCTACGAACAGCACACATAAACTCTATCAGTGCTTCAGTGAAAGAAGTCGCACCGTTTTACTGGAGTCACACTGTTTTCAGATAATACATCAGGATAGCTCAGGTGCAACATTGTATTATCAACCGACTGTGCTGAGGCAACAGTCACAGCATTTCCATCCTCTTTGAAAGATATGTATCTAATGTAAACCAAATTGTGTCGTACGAAACACTAGCTTGAGGGGTTAAGAAAAAGTTATTTAAGAATTTCTAGTGGGTTTTTTATGAGCCGATATTTGAAATTCTCTTTATTTACACAGCCGACAAGGGGAAATACCAAAACAAGCGTTTCCTAAGAGAATTGTAAGCTTTCATGGGAAAAATCTTTTGCGATTAACAAAATCCTTCTTCTCCAAGCTACTACACTTCTGTCATTTCACAGGGATGGAACTTATTATTTTAAAACATTGAATGGAACGATCAGACAATTTCCAGACTGTGGCATCTTATCTAATTGAATGACAAGGTCTCATTCTGTATGTAACGGTTTTTGAACACTTCTCGAATAGATCCATTGATGATGTCACCAGTTTTTATGTACCCAATGCACGACTTCCTGTGAGGTCGCAGAGAAGTCTGTTTCATAAGCATCCAGTTATTTTGTAACACTCTGTACATTAAGGTAACTTAATGTATTATATTAATATAATGCATGATATTTATATTATTAATTCTACATTTTTAAACTTGGAAATTAATTGCAATACGCAACTCAAACAACTTCTAATGCATTTAAAGCGCTTCGCATAAACTCCCAGTACTGGCATTTTTATTTCTTAAATGTTCTAATTGTAAAGTTAAGCATTCACAGGTATAGTAATATAAAAACTATTCTTTTTTAGTCCTTCTGCTTTTAAGAAAAAAAAAACATGGTACTTATAAAAATTACCAAAAAATTCAATGCGTAAATTGATTTTAATATACCTTCATAACAGCAGCTGTAAGACCAACACCAGATGAGCCTCTACCAGTAGTATATTGACTACGACGAGCCAGACGTTCAATGTAAGAAAGTAACTGAGATTTAGCAACTCCAGGATCACCCATTAAACATATATTAATGTTACCTAAATTAAACATTTTATTTAATTAATTTTAAAATTAATTAATAGACATGCTTTAAACTATTTATTTTTAAGACTTCATCGATCAGAAATATAATGAATAGCTGTTAACCCAGAAAAAAAATTACATTTACAGGTTCCGATACGAGCAACAAAACTAAACTGTAATGCGGAGATGTAAAACATGCATTTTTAGAATTTTGTTTATCTATCCTATCAATATACTATTACATAATAATCATTTGATAATCTAGAAAAAGAAATATATTGTTTTTATACATAAATACCTCCTCTATGAATCATGAGACCTTGCCGTTGGTGAGGGGGCTTGAGTGCTCAGGGATACAGAGTAGCTGGACCGAAGGTGCAACCATATCGGAGAGGTATCTGTTGAGAGCCAGACTAAGGAATGATTCCTGAAAGAGGGCAGCAGCTCTTTCAGTAGTTGTTAGGGGCGTGAGTCACAATGACTTAAACGGCCGTATCAACATCACTCAGTCCTCTGAGTACTGCGCAGCTGAAAGCAATGGAAAACTACAGCTGCTTTTTTTTCCAAGAAAATGTGGCTCTCTGCATTTTCACATAGCAACAATGGAGGCGCCTTCCTTGGTAAAATATTCCGGAGGTAAAATAGTCCCCCGTTCGGATCTCCGGGTGGGGACTACTAAGGAAGGGGTCACCAGAAAATTAAAAAATAACATTCTACGAGTCGGAGCGTGGAATGTTAGAAGCTTAAAAAAGGTTGGTAGGCTAGAAAATTTAAAAAGGGAAATGGATAGGGTGAATGTGGATATAGTAGGAATTAGTGAGGTTCGGTGGGAAGAGGAAGGCGACTTTTGGTCAGGTGATTTTAGAGTAATTAACTCAGCGTCAAATAATGGGCAGGCAGGAGTAGGTTTCGTGATGAACAAGAAGATAGGGAGGAGAGTGGAGTATTTCAAAACGCATAGCGATAGAATCATTGTAATAAGGATAAAATCAAAACCTAAACCGACAACGATTTTTAACGTTTATATGCCTACAAGCGCCCATGATGATGATGAGGTAGAGTGTGTATACGAAGAGATTGATGAAGCAATTAAACACGTAAAGGGAGATGAAAATTTAATAATAGTTGGAGATTGGAATGCAAGCATTGGAAAAGGCAAGGAAGGAAATATAGTGGGTGAATACGGGCTGGGCAAAAGGAATGAAAGAGGGGACCGACTTATAGAGTTTTGCACGAAGTATAATTTAGTAATTGCCAACACCCAATTTAAAAATCATAATAGAAGAATATACACTTGGAAAAAGCCAGGCGATACTGGAAGGTATCAGATAGATTATATCATGGTTAAGCAAAGATTTAGAAATCAACTCGTTGACTGCAAAACTTACCCTGGAGCAGACATTGATAGCGACCATAATTTGGTGATAATGAAATGTAGATTTGGGTTTAAAAACCTGAAGAAAAGTTGTCAGATGAATCGGTGGAATTTAGAGAAGCTTGAGGAAGAGGAGGTAAAGAAGATTTTTGAGGAGGACATCGCAAGAGGTCTGAGTAAAAAAGATATGGTAGAAAATGTAGAAGAAGAATGGGAGAATGTTAAAAAGGAAATTCTTAAATCAGCAGAAGCAAACTTAGGCGGAATAAAGAGAACTGGTAGAAAACCTTGGGTTTCAGACGATATATTGCAGCTGATGGATGAACGTAGAAAATATAAGAATGCTAATGATGAAGAAAGTAAAAGGAACTATCGGCAATTAAGAAATGCTATAAATAGGAAATGCAAACTGGCGAAAGAAGAGTGGATTAAAGAAAAGTGTTCAGAAGTGGAAAGAGAAATGAACATTGGTAAAATTGACGGAGCATACAGGAAAGTTAAGGAAAATTTTGGGGTACATAAATTAAAATCTAATAATATGTTAAACAAAGATGGTACACCAATATATAATACGAAAGGTAAAGTCGATAGATGGGTGGAATATATTGAAGAGTTATACGGAGGAAATGAATTAGAAAATGGTGTTATAGAGGAAGAAGAGGAAGTTGAGGAGGATGAAATGGGAGAAACAATACTGAGATCTGAATTTAAGAGAGCATTAAAAGATTTAAATGGCAGAAAGGCTCCTGGAATAGACGGAATACCTGTAGAATTACTGCGCAGTGCAGGTGAGGAAGCGATTGATAGATTATACAAACTGGTGTGTAATATTTATGAAAAAGGGGAATTTCCGTCAGACTTCAAAAAAAGTGTTATAGTTATGATACCAAAGAAAGCAGGGGCAGATAAATGTGAAGAATACAGAACAATTAGTTTAACTAGTCATGCATCAAAAATCTTAACTAGAATTTTATACAGAAGAATTGAGAGGAGAGTGGAAGAAGTGTTAGGAGAAGACCAATTTGGTTTCAGGAAAAGTATAGGGACAAGGGAAGCAATTTTAGGCCTCAGATTAATAGTAGAAGGAAGATTAAAGAAAAACAAACCAACATACTTGGCGTTTATAGACCTAGAAAAGGCTTTCGATAACGTAGATTGGAATAAAATGTTCAGCATTTTAAAAAAATTAGGGTTCAAATACAGAGATAGAAGAACAATTGCTAACATGTACAGGAACCAAACAGCAACAATAACAATTGAAGAACATAAGAAAGAAGCCCTAATAAGAAAGGGAGTCCGACAAGGATGTTCCCTATCTCCGTTACTTTTTAATCTTTACATGGAACTAGCAGTTAATGATGTTAAAGAACAATTTAGATTCGGAGTAACAGTACAAGGTGAAAAGATAAAGATGCTACGATTTGCTGATGATATAGTAATTCTAGCCGAGAGTAAAAAGGATTTAGAAGAAACAATGAACGGCATAGATGAAGTCCTACGCAAGAACTATCGCGTGAAAATAAACAAGAACAAAACAAAAGTAATGAAATGTAGTAGAAATAACAAAGATGGACCACTGATTGTGAAAATAGGAGGAGAAAAGATTATGGAGGTAGAAGAATTTTGTTATTTGGGAAGTAAAATTACTAAAGATGGACGAAGCAGGAGCGATATAAAATGCCGAATAGCACAAGCTAAACGAGCCTTCAGTAAGAAATATAATTTGTTTACATCAAAAATTAATTTAAATGTCAGGAAAAGATTTTTGAAAGTGTATGTTTGGAGTGTCGCTTTATATGGAAGTGAAACTTGGACAATCGGAGTATCTGAGAAGAAAAGATTAGAAGCTTTTGAAATGTGGTGCTATAGGAGAATGTTAAAAATCAGATGGGTGGATAAAGTGACAAATGAAGAGGTATTGCGGCAAATAGATGAAGAAAGAAGCATTTGGAAGAATATAGTTAAAAGAAGAGACAGACTTATAGGCCACATACTAAGGCATCCTGGAATAGTCGCTTTAATATTGGAAGGACAGGTAGAAGGGAAAAATTGTGTAGGCAGGCCACGTTTGGAGTATGTAAAACAAATTGTTGGGGATGTAGGATGTAGAGGGTATACTGAAATGAAACGACTAGCACTAGATAGGGAATCTTGGAGAGCTGCATCAAACCAGTCAAATGACTGAAGACAAAAAAAAAAAAAAAAATACATAAATAAAATTCCTTGTCTATGATTTAAGATAAACGGTGAACGATAAAATGTTGAAGTTGTTTTTACTGTACAAATGATAGAGTAATAGAAATAAATAACATAACTAAATGAATGTTTTCTAACAAGATGAATGAATATATATCAAGTAAAACTTGTGAAGATTTCATTAGGTTTTATATATTTCTGATATAATTAAAAGCTTTAGTTTTTAATTATACTAAAAAAAATCTGCATATGTTAAAATGTATAAATACTCACAAACACATAACATAAATATAAATTACCTCTCACATATGTTAATGTCAACTTGCGGTAAATCATTTGCCGGATAATTTATGTATTCTCTTTAAATAAGACATTTTCATAACTTCTCTAACATAACAAGGAAGTTGATGTCTTGCCTACAAAATTTGGGATCAGATTAAAATCCCTTTTCAAATAAAAATAGAAAAAATAAATAATTTCTTGTGTTGTTATGGAGTTCAAAATTTCCGAAAATTGTGCAAAATTATAAAATAATATTGTATTGTCTTTATGGAGAAAATTCATTGAAAGGTGTGAAAATCCCTTTATATTATACAATTAAACGAAGCCTGTAGATGCTTATTTATATTTAACAAGGTGTACAAAATAAGTTAAACAACCTCAGTTTTGTTTTATACTCGTCTCTACACAAATATTTATTTTGCACAAACTACAACATTTATTTATTATCTTTCTCTCCCTACATCCACCCATTTCATAGGCACAGTCCTATGATTAATAGGACTGTCTAACTCTTCTACTTTTTAATGAATTTTATTATGTAAAAATAACGCAGGCATTGCAAAAAATGCGATCTGTTTGACGTGGAGTGACAAAGTTTGAAGTTATTTAACTTGTGTTTCTTTGAAATAAACAATATTTAAATTAGAGGTTATTATTGATAAGTTCAAATATTCTTTTATATTACAGTGTTAAAAGAAAGAGAACAGGTCTACAATTTCAGCAAGATGTACCTAACACTGTGAGGATATAGAGGCTACTTTAAGAACAATGTTTATCAGTCACTTGGTTTCTGGGAATGAAATGGAAGCGAATCACCATCACGATCTTAAGAATTAAGTATGTGATTTTTTAAACGAAAACGAGATGATTGAGAATTGAAAACAATCGCAAAGAAAATCAAGACTATAAATAAATATGCGTGGTTTTAATTATATTTTTTCTAACAGTATTATATTTTAACATCTGCATATATTCTACAGTCCACAAAATCAGATAATCCTGAATGCCCTAATATACGAACCGACTACTTCTACTTAGAAAATGCCACAAGCATATTATTTTCTCCAGTTGGCTCACAAATTTAATCGACCTGAGCAATTTTCAACATTAACACTTTTATTTCAGAAGCTTCTACATTCTTAGCATTTCTAGCTTTGCTTCAGTTTTTCTGTACACATGTTTTAAAATTTAGTTAATCTTTCTAATTCTTCACACAAAAGTCTGTTAATGAAAGAAAGCTCTGTTACAGAATTAATCATCTACCTTTTACTCAAATTGAGTAAAATAAAAGTTCACTAAAACTAAGTAGTTTATAAAACTAATTTTTTTAAACAATAGAGAAATACTGTTTTATGCAGAGGTAATAGTGTAGCACATAGAGAAGTAAATGAAATCCTTACAAAAATGATTGCACAGTATGAAACATAAAAACAGACTGAATTGAAGTTAAAATGCTTTAAAACAAATACAGCAGGTAATCGTAAAAAATGAAAAGGACTGTTAAAAAATTTATAAGTAAAAGTAAAGCGTAACATAAAATTAAATAAAGGATGTTGTGGGGGCTCAGTCATATTTAAAATGTAACATGACAGTCTTATACTTAAAAAAGAAAACTAAAGATACACTCAAGAACTTATAATAAAGAAAAAAAGAATAAACATTGTTTATTTATGACAAAAAAGTGAATTTTATATACACTTATCAAAGAACAATACCTTTTAGTGTCCTTTTTCAACGCTTTTAAGTTCTAGGATTTTTTATATACCCTTTTGATTTTAAATACTGTCATAAATAAATTTTGAGAATGTCGAATTTGGAGAGCGTGGAATCGATCGATATAAATCTACCTTGAAATAAAATTCCCAGGAAGTATATTTCTGTACGGACATCCACACAGAATGTGTACCATTTTACTGGAACTATAGTCTTATCTCTTAGTTTTTGTCATTTAAGTTACTCTAGGACAAAATTTTCTAGCATTCAACATAACATGAAATGTAACTATATAAGTGGCTACCTCCATAAAAAAAACCAAATGAAAGAAATATCACACCAAATAATTAATTTATTATATTTATTGTTAATTTAGTACGTTTAATAGTACAAAACTTAGTAATAATCATATCTTTGAAGAACACAATATTTCTAAAAAAAAAATCTCCCAGACTAACATTTTTAATCTTTTCTCAAAAAATCATACCAAATTTACTTTTCAACCTTGATGTAATATTTTTTTTTTTTTTATTAAATTGAAGCTCAGAAGTTGGTGCTTCTACTAAATTTTTCAAAATTATTTATTGAATACTGTCACATTTTCCCTATTTTTAAAATTTTTTCATGAACTAGCAAGGAAAAGATTATATCATACAAACCTAGCAAAACATATATATAATAAAAATAAAATTATAAAACCAAAATTCACACATACAAAAAAGGGTTTTGTAGTGCTAGTATTTGCTACAAACTGTGGAAAAAGTTATCTTAAAACTATAGCTTCCCACATAGACAACAGCTCAATACATTGATTATAGTAAACTGATAAAAAATCATTAGAATTAAACAGAACTAGCAACTAGCGAAACCAGTGAAAAGAAAATGAACTGTATTGTTTTATACTGAAGTCGGCAAACAAGTAGGAAAGGGAAACGGTATTTAGACCAACGGAATCCCCGCACCGTATCTCATCTGGTTGCCAATTGATGGACTAAAAAATTGCGCATATATATGGCTGTCGACTGGAAATGCTAATGAAAAAATCGATTCTTATTTTGGTTCGTAAAAAATAATTAGTACAGGGTTATCATAAAAGAATGGTGCCGTTTTAAACATGCTTTAAATTAAAACAGAATAACTTACAGTTTATGTTTTTTATTTTTCAAATTTGTCATCTCAAACATTTTTTTACATAATTAATAAATTTCAATATGTGCGCCCTTAGTCGCTCGACAAATGTCCAAACAATAGTCAACTTCTCTCCAAACATTAGTTAACATTTCTTCGTTAACGGTTGTCATCGCTTCATCAATCCTGTTTTTTAAGCGGTTTAAATCACAAATTTTTTGCGTATAAACAACGCTTTTGATGTAACCCCGCAAGAAAAAATCACAAGGTGTCAGGTCTGTACTCCTTGGAGGCCAAAGTACGGGTCCTTGCCGGCCTATCCATCGATTTCCAAATTTTTCGTTCAAAGCATCCGTGACTGATGCATTGAAGTGTGGGGGAAGCACCGTCTTGTTGGAAATGAAGTCGATGAATGTTTTCGAATTCATCTGGCTGAGGAAAGCAATAATCGGTTAACATGTCGAGATACACGACTCCATTAATTGTTTTTTCAGTGAAGAAGAAAGGCCCTATTACATGATTTTTCATCGCACCACACCAAACATTAACTTTAGGCGAATCGCGTTGTTTCTCGATAATTGCATGTGGGTTTTCAGAGCCCCATATTCGTGAATTGTGTCTGTTAACACATCCATTCACATGGAATGTAGCTTCGTCTGTAAAAATTATATCATCTAAAAACAATTCGTTTTCACTTAGTCTGTCCAACATTTCAACAGCGAAATCTTAATGTTTTACACCATCATCGGGTTTCAATTCCTGCAGTATCTGAATTTTATAAGCGTGTAATTTCAGTTTTTTACGTAAAACTTTGTGAACTGTTGGTTTTGGAATACCTAATTCGACACTTTGATGAGGGATGGACTTTCCAGGACTTCTAATTGCCGATTGTGTAATTAGTTCAACCGTTTCGTCTGGTACACTCGGTCTGCCGGTTGATTTCTATTTCTTAACCGATCCGGTTTCTTCGAATCTTTTGAACCAACGAGTTATGTTATTTTTGTGTGGCAGATCTCTTTCGAATTCACGTCGAACTAAAATTACGGATTTTAATTCGGCCATCAATAAAACACACTTTGCTTTGTCTTTTATCCGAGAACATAGTAACTCGCTAAACTCACCGCAACAAAAATACAAGAACTGACGTTGTGGTTACAACTGCTAATAAACAAACTTTTGGGTCGGAGGCTTTCAGGGATACCAATATAACATCTAGAAATTTCCCAACAATCTTCCTATGAATTACTGAAACCGCACCATTCTTTTATGATAACCCTGTATTTTAGGCACAGGATAAAGGGAAAAAATAAATTAGGTAATAAGAAAAAACTAGAACTCACCTCTTATTTTCATTCCATTAGGGTTACGATCAACACCTCCAACCAGCAACAACAATAATGCTTTTTTAACATCCTCATGTCCATATATTTCGGGTGCAAGACTAGCAGCCAATTTAGAATAGAAATTATCACCTAAAAGTAGATGTATTTCATGTTCAGTAAGTTCACCTTTCTTATTTGTATCATCTTCAATTTTACTAAGGAATTGTATTTTCTGTAAAAGGAAATTAATGTTGAAATAGAATTGAGTACACATAAAAAACAATTTATTAAGACCAGTGCTATAATAGAGAAAACCATCACATAGACTCTTTTAAAAGTCCCAGTATTATTTAAAAATCATTTATTTTTATTCTATTTATTAAATTCATAATATTATTTGAGAATCATCTTACAAGACCCTGAACCTCTTCATCTTTTTTAAAGGGCTTAAACCTTATACGGGTAAAATTGACATTCCTTATACGGGTAAAATTGACATTCAGTCCAGAACTAGGTGAAGTATGACCCCTCCCATTTTAACTCCTTTGAGATCACGGCAACAAACTTTAATATCATCAATGCCCCATCACTATGCCAAATTTGAAGATGATTAGTTCAACAAAAACTGGGTTATTTCACACACACATACCCACATGAATCAAGAGAATTGACAATCCTTTTTAAAGTTTATGCCACAAAATAACCACTGGAAATGTAAAAAAAGATTGACTTGTACACCTATATTTATCAAAATTTAATTAATATAAGTAATAGTGTAAAAATATATATATATATTTTTTCATATATAAAATTATTACACATATATATATATTTTTGTTTTTAGAGATTTTAAAGAAAGTTAAGAATCCACAAAAAATTATATTTTTTTATATTAGTATTATATTTAATTAAAAATAATATATTATCGATATATTGGTATGCAATTCTTAATTTCTGACCAGTATGGCAATATCAGTTGATACATTGTTATTCAGTAAGACAAGTTTTAAAGAAATTTTTACATTATAAATTTTCCATTCAAATCACAGTTGGTATTTTTGCAAAACTATTTACCTTAAAAGATGAATTAATTTTAACTACATAGGTTGTCTAGAAAGTAAGAACCATTTGCCCAACACATGCACGCAGCTTCACTCATAACAATGAGTAAAGCAGCTGGTCCGGGTTATTCTACTAACACTGCATGAAATATCCTAGCAGTAATGTGTCACAGAATGATTTTGCGTGTTTATAATGACTAAGATAACTGATAATCCTGCCGACTGTAAGGCATGACCAGTCATGTTTTTGAACGGTTAAGGTGTTCGTCCTGCAGAAATTAATCGTCAAATTACTGCTGTATATGGTGACAGTATAACGAGTGAAAGAGAACATTTGTTTATGATGTGCAACGCTCAGGAAGCCCTACTCTCATTAAAACAGCTGAAAGATTAAATATTGACAGACATGTTAAACAGAACTGGCGTTTCACATTAGATGCACTAAATGATAAATTTCCTGTATGTTCAAGATCTGTTACGTGAAAGTGATGATGACTTCAAGACAGCTGTTAGTGAATGGCTTAATGGACAGGTGGCAGACTTCTTTAATGACAGCACACAATTGTTAGTGCCATAATTTGACAAATTCCTGAACTTAGGAGGTGACTGTGTGGAAAAATAGCTTAAAAATGTAAAATATGATGCAAAGAATTTTTTGTAAAACAAAATTGATCTTTACTTCCTGAATGAACCTTGTATTCTGCTACATTTATCAAAAATAAAACTACAAACACAAAATATGATCTTAAATAAATACAAGAAACTAAAAAATAGCATCGCTTACAATGCCAGACACTAAATTCTGGTACATTTTATATTAATTCGGGGAACCTTGAAGCTGCTACTGGACACTGCCTAATCGTAATATCACTTACTAGTTTAAGATGACTTAATGATTATCATATAATATCATATCAAGGAATGTTTAGTCTGGGCTTGTAATAATTGGTTGAGCTATTATACCATATAGACCTTTAAATTAAAATGTTAACTTTAAAAACTAAAAACAAATTACAAGTTTAGAATGAAGTAAATAAAACTGAAAACCTAAATATATCGGAGAAAGTACGAATTAGAATTTCTCAGATTTGTTTCAGGTTGGAAATAACAATGTACAATATACAATTAAAACTTTTTGTCTTCATTGAAGACCGTTTATGTATATACAGTATCCACGCATGATTGTTTTATATGAGAATTAGAAAAGGATTACATTTGTTTGATCTGAAATAAAAGTAATTAAAATCTATCTTGACAGCAAAGACATGATTTCATTCACAACTGAAAAAAAACAAAACAACATAATAACAATTATGCACAGAAAAACTGTTGTTAAAAAGTATTTCTTACTGTATTACACTGCAGCAGACATCACAAAAAATGTTTAAATTTTAAATGTTATAATTCTAAATAGCCACTAGATGAAAATAATCAATGTCACATAACAGTGAAACGAGCAGATATTTTCTACATTACTGTATTGTAAATTGCAATTTATTTTAAGAAAATTTGTAGAAGTTAGAGCAAATTAAGTATATAAAGTATCCTGGTTTTTCTTGTTATATTAAATGTGCATTTTCAATGTTCTAAAACCAGATTCAGAGGTAATATGAGAAAAATTTATGTAAAGGATATTGAGGAACTGAGTTTTATCTGCCGCGAAAGTTTTTTTAAAAAGTCTGATTACTATATTTTTAAAGAAATTAAAAAAAACAAATTACTTTTTTTGCTTTAGTAAATATAAGAATCTTTTAACAAATTAAATAACACTACTACAATAAATATACAGTATCAATCTAGGTGGAAAAAGTGTTGTGAGGTAAAGAATTTCTATTAAAACAGGGAATCTCAACTATCAGGCATAAAAAAATACAACTAATTTACAGCAAGTGAGAACAAGTCTAGATTCCATATGTTTATATGAAGCTACTCAACTTAAATTTTTCTTTAACAAGATGGTTGAGATTCATAAAAAAAAAATAATGGAAACTCTTTCCTTAAAAAACCTTTTTCTATTCTATTAATTTAAGAAATTATAGGACAATATTATTAAAATACAAAATTCACCATAAAAATATATTTATCATTATGGACAGTCTAAATAACATTTTTGTTAAGTAACTGCAATATCGAAACTCAACAGCTGAAACAATTTTTTAAATAGCTAAATACAGAAAAAACAAAGTCGCTCAAATCTTAATTCTTTTTTTATATTCCTGCTAAATAGATTCATGGAACATTGGAATTCTGATCTCTTAGTGGAGTGATTGTTTCACCTTTTATACAGGAAATTGCTAAGCATTTTTAATGCTATAAATTTCCATCCAATATACCTAAGCATAAGTTTCAAGCTTATGTAATAAATTGGCCTATAAAAAAATCCAACTATAAAAAACAACAGACTTTCCATTAAACACCTACACATTTTTTGAAATAAATTACTATTCACTACTGTAGTACAGATCTTTTAATACAATATAAAAGCCAATTTTTCCACTGTGTTTTGTAAGATAAAAAAAGTCTTTAAAGACAATATTTCTCTTTTGTGATGCAATTCATAGTGTTTACATTTTTTTGTGAAGCATTTATTGAAACAAAAAACAAGCTTCAAAATAAATGGATTAAAGAAAAAATAATCGTATACTTACATGCACTTCAATGTAAGTATCTGAAAGAAGACCCTGAGTGATTTGTCGAAAACCTGATCGAACAAGAGGCAGATAAATTCCAGTAATAGCAATATGATCACCAGGTAAACCTTGACGTGTATTTTCCCCTCTGCATAAAACTGTCAATGTACGTGGTATATTACCAACAGGTACATGCTCGCTCTACGAAAAAGTAAAATGATCATTTAATTATATTTAAATCATAGTTTTTTACCAATAAAAAAAAATATTGCAGAACCTTGCAATTGCAAGTTGGTTGTAAAAGACAGTATCATAGTTTACCTTATACTCACAGATCAAGGGAAAAGTATCAGCTTTTGCTCTACATTGTACCTCAGAAAAAATCTGTAATTTAATTTATATGGTATTAAAAATTAAATATAAAAATTAATTTTTATATTTGGTAAGGTATTAACTGCTTTATAAAAGAATAAAGAGGTTTTGATAAAAGGTTTCAAGAATTTTTATTGTAAAATACTTGAAAATTACATCAGAAAGAGAAAACTATTTAAAGAATTAATGAATGAATTTTTTTAAAAAAGCTACTGGCTACTGATATGATGAAAAGTCTTTTATGATAAAATATGGACAGCAAAATCTTAATGCCATGCTGGCCATTTGATGTCTACGAGCTAATATATCATTTATATTATCAATTCCCAGTAACTTTAATTGTTAGTAAGCATTTATGTTTCTTATTCCAGGTAACAATTTTAAATATGAACTACTGGCTGCTAAATACATTTTTTCTAAGCAAGACAAAAAAAGGGTATTCATTACACTAGAAATTTTGACCCAACAAGTCTTTATAGAACATAATAATTTTCACAGCTGTTATATTTACAACTGTCGCAATTCCCGTACAACATGAATGCAATATGGGCATAATTTTAATTTCTTTACGGCTTTGTTCACACTCCTGTATGACATTCTAATCTGTTGGCTAACAAACAGATTATTCTAATCCGTTGGCTAGCAGAACAGTTTTCAATCATCTTCAATACCAGCTTTTCTAAAACAAGTGACTATATGTAAAACTCTTGACTTATTGGGTACATTTGATCGTGGAAAAGCTACAGCAAAGTCTTTCAGGCGCTTTAAAATAACCCTCAAGAATAAATGCACGTTGAGACTGTGTAAAAGAAATGATAGTATTTTATATTACACCTGCCACTAACAATCAAAATAGGAAAAGATTACTTGTTTGCTAATATGAACGTTATGGCTACACAACCAAGCATTTCCAATCCACCACAATCTGCCAGAATTGGCAATAAAATTGTCAACCTAAAAGCAAATTTCCCAATTCAGGGTCAGGTAGCTTTTTGGCCACCCTGTACCTCAGTGAACTTTTCAGTATATTGATTTATGCGCTAAACATAAAAAGTTACGGTAAATTAATTTTAACAATGATCCTCTTCAGTCGATAACAGCATATTATCACATTGTAATAAACTGTTTATTTAAACATTGTTATATTTACAAAACCATCACTCAGAACTGCTGGGACAGATTTCCCCGCACAATAAATTTCCTTTAAGTCCAATATTCATCATGCATAAAAATCCAGTGAATGGATGTGTAAAATAGTGTATTACTTTCAGGACATGTTCTACTGGTGAAAATAATGAAAAAAAGTTCAAATAAACACAGATCTGGAAACGCTTTGTTTTTGTTACGGCTAGCGATAGATTTAGCCTGGATTTTAGCTCTTTTAATTCGAAGGCCTACTGTAATTTTTTGGACCTAAATTAAGAAGTAAAGTTGATGGTTTCTTACATAATTTGAGCTGGGAAAATCGGATAAAAAGGTGAACTTATCATCGGAAATCAGCTGATTTCAAAGTCAAAGAGTTCTAAGGTTGAAATCTTAGTAAAGGCAGTTACTTTAATACAGATTTGGATACTGGTGTATCTTTGGTGGTCGGACAAATATTAACAACTATTTATTTTTCATTCTTCATTATCAACCCGTTAACAATCAAATTAGTTTCAATTAACTACACGTTTCAGGAACGATCGACCTGAGACTGTAGAAGACTACACTTCATTTACATTCATACATATCATCCTTTGAAATAATACCTTACAGTGGTTCTGGAGGCTAAACAGAAAAAGACAGATACCAGACCAAACTGTAACTGCAACACTTTTTAAGACAATTGATGTAAAACACAAGTTTTTTTACGGTTGTAGTACAATAGATTTGTTAAATGACTAATAAGGTTGAAGATTTAGTAACAAAGCTTGTAGAGAATTTAATTCTGAACAAAATAATGTAAATACAGCCAATAAAAACTTTTAATCTTTTCAGATCATGTAGTCTTGGAACTGGTTATGTGCAGCGTCAGTTTTAAAACGCTGTTACAAAATCATTTTGTATGGCATCTAAGTCGGTTATTTTTTTTTATATTCACAAAGGAATCGGTTTTATTAGACAATTTGAATGACGTTTATACGATGTAAAATGTTTTATTTAAACTAGGAAGAATATGACCATTTTTTTCTCAGAAATGTGCTTGTGTGTGTGTGTGTGTGTGTGTGACTTGTGTATTATAATTGCTATGAGGATTCCGGATTTATTTATTATTTACAAAAATAGCTTATCTTACTAGCAACATATCGATGTATTGAAACACATAATAAATTATGATATATGGCACACAAAAAAAAAAAGAAGGAATTTGTGGTCATAAATACGTCACTTTTACTTGAGGTTTATAAATATCTTTTCTGACAAATGATATCGGTAAACATATAACACACATCGATTTGTAATGAATAACAGTATACAGTAAAAATTGTTTTTTGTCAATCTGAATAGCCTTTTGAGCGGTGGGGATTTTTATAAAACGTAGTTTTCTGAATCTACTTTCACTTATACTAACATATGTGATTTATAACATGGGTTTTTCATCATATTTTGCCCAATTTTCAACCGATTTGCTTGAAAGTATTATTTTTAAAATCAGCAAACTGTTTCGTACACACAAAGCAAAACAAAAAAAATTTCGCTAATAAAAAACGCGGTAGAAATGCACAAAAAAATACTGCAATTAAATTATCGTGATTTTTGTACTGTTTCAATTTTTTTCACAAGAGGGTAGCATAAGACTATGAAGGGAGGCAATCAGATACCAACCTATTCTCACGGAGCGCTAATCAACTGCGGATCATTGTGATGGGAAAGGGTTAAAAATAGGGGTTTTAAAGCAAACCGCATGAAAAATAGACAGAAAATCATATTACTTTTTGCGTATCTAATAAGCATTCTTTTTAAAAACAAAAACGCTAATTACTAAAAACAATTTTAAAATAAATACCAAATTTATAAACATAAAAATAAAACGGTAATTTTCTTGTGTTTTTTTCAGCATAAACAGTTTGGTGTAGAACCGAAAAAATTTCCAAAAGAACTAAATTTAATCTATCTCATACATCACATAACTGTAACGACAGCTAATCTACAACTCATGACATCCAATTAAAATACTTATTACATGTTAATCAGAATTAAGTGGAATAATTAATAATTGAAGAAACACAAGAGAAAAAATGAAGAAACATATTTAACAAAAATGTGAAACTTACTTGTTCTTGTATCTTAATTTCTTGAAATTTAATGAATTTTGATCCACGAGACTGAAGATATAAACGTCCACCAGATCTATTAACACGACAATCTTCACTTGGACACATAGTAACCGGCATAAATGATAAAGAATTAACCTGGAAACAAATATATATTATAAAAATTAACCTTAAATGTCTTCAGAACATATATGTTTTATATTAATAACATTTAAAAAAATGTTTTTAAAAATTACTTTTTTAAAAACAATCAACATATTAATTGCTTTTTTATTTAAACAAACAAAGACTATATTATAAATATTTTAATATTGTCCCTTAAAAGTAATAGTGTGGAAATCTTGAAAGAAAATTATTTATTTTCCTTCTAACTTATCATCATCATCATTGTAATTACATGAATATTTCGTCAAAAAGTTTTAAAAATGGACTAAAAACTTTTAACTCAGTTTAGTCAGAATCATGAGTCGATCAGTTTATCATCAATCTATTTAACATCATGGAACAGTTTGTCTGTACAACCCAAAACATTTTTCATATTTTTAAGTTTCCTCACCGCATCATGTTTTAACCGTTTAAGTCATTTAGAATAATGAAACAAGTGAATATATCCTTAAAGTTACTGACAAACAAACTAAAAGAATCTTAATTCATTAAATATCTTTTGGATTTTCAATGTAATTTTTGGAAAATTAAAAAAAAGAAAATTAAATTAGTTATTTATTTACAAAATAATGCTATAAAATTTTGTTTATCTTTATATTACCATACTAACCAGTATAAGTTATAAAATGTTTTATCTAGTAAAAGTAGAATATTCCTTTATAGGTCAGTCAAATATAAACTGGACTTTTGTCTTTGCTGCTCTTGAATAAACATGAGTAGGTTGGCGCAGAGGAATATTGATGGTGAAGATGCGTGAAGAGGATGGATATTTTAGCTGCCTCAGTATTCTTATATCTCTGGTAAATAGTCTAATGTAATTCCCTAGTCAATTGCGCAATATAATTATCTTGAAGTTTCTCACAAATAAGGTCATTAATCCCTCTGAAAATTTGACTAGACTGCGCAAGCAGTTTGGTTATATGCTGTTGTCGCATATTTCAGTCTACGATTTGAGTCACAATATGCGTTCAAGGATATGTGTTACAATGACAGCATTAGATCGATCTGTGACCTCTTTGAAGACGCAACAATCAGCAACTAAAAGTCGATGAAATTGCTTTGAAAGTGAGTGTTGGTCCTGAAAGTGACATTTCATTATCACAAAGCATCCTGGATTCCACAGTCTATTCACAGTGAGTTCCAAAACTTTTGATCCAAAATCCGAGACAGGCCTGACAGGAAACTTGCCAAAAGTTCCTGAATCGATTTGACAAAAGGAAAAAATTTTTTTCATTGAATAGTCATAAGTGATGAGATAAAGTAACATAAATACACTCTGGAGTCAAAATCAATGAGTATGGAGCGGTGAAAATTATAGTACCTTGCCCTATAAAACTAAAATGAATGTCGGCTGGAAAGGTCCGAGCAATTGTTTTTTTTGGGACTAGAAAGGCGTATTGCTTGTCGATTTTCAACATGAATATTGCACTAATAATGCTATGAACTACTGCCAGCTCTTGTGCAAAGTGAAAGCTGCTTACAGGAATAAAAGGCGCTATCAGCCAATCATTCTCCTTCATGACAATATAAGGCATCAAACAGCTGTTTGCAGTCAGGATAAATTGGATGAAATTTACTGAGAAACCTTAGAACAGTCCTGATAAAGTCCATATTTACCACCATGTGATTTGGGAGCACATCAATTCCAGAGCGACAATGAAATAGAGAAGTTCATGCGCAAGTGGTTCATGACATCATATCTTCAAACATTTTACAAAAAAGTGACCCACATGCTTCCCATATATTTGGAAAAATATGAACTTTCAAGGGAGACTGTTTAGAAAAGAACTAAATATGTTTTCTCTTTTTGTTATTCACATAAAATATATTCAGAACATAATGCTTTATGTTGAACATTTAAAAAAAAAAAAAATAATCAATATATTAACTGCTGACCTAATAATAGAAGAGGTACAGTAATTTCAATTTTTATATATTTTCATTAACACAATCAAACCTATCTTGTCTGATACTTAATATGAACAAGTTTTATACTGTCACCAAATAACTTTGATAGCCTGTTGTAATTTATAACCTTGTGATAGCCCTGAAAAGGGCCATTTTTGGCGTTAGCTCTGAGAAGAGCTGTTGGGTCCGAAAGCTGGTCTCCGGCGAAGTTGACTTAGCTGTAGCCGGGAAGTTGTGGCTCATCCATTGAAATCAGACCATGCTTCCCCTCAGCAGCAGTTGGGTCCCCGCGACAGCATGGCAGTGGTGGCCCCCAAAGCCCTGCAGTGTCGGGTCGGCATCGGTTGTCTTTCACTGGTGCAGCCAAGGGGGTTCTTCCCAAGTGATCCCATGCTGCTGTTGAGTCTGCCAGCCAGGGCGATTGAAGCCGGGTGAGCTGAAGTAAGAAGGTAGCATCTGCCAGTAGGTCCCACGTTGAGGTGGCCAGGGAACTTCTTCTGCCTTCTTCCATCTTCTTCTTCTTGGTCTTCTCCAGGTGGTGGTGGACATTCTCGTGCACGCTCTTTTATTGAGCCTAAGAATGGTGGGGCCACAGTGCCGCTATGGTGGGGATCTGTATGGTGAGCTATGTAGCAGGAGTAATGCTTGTGCAAGTGCATATGTATACTGTACTCCTGCTGACATCAAGCTGTACCCTTGCCCTTGCTGTCTGCCGATATTATATGGTAGCAATACATGTAAAGAATGCATTCATACAGGTGAGGGTGGCTCGGCTTAAAATTGACTGTATGGTAACATATTAATGGTTTTTATTGAATAATATTCTATTGTAGAATAAAAGTTAACTATTTAAAAAAAAGATTTATTTAACATCAAATATATTGCTTAAGTCAATCAGCTCAAATAATTTGGGCTCAATAATTAGGAAAAGAAAGAATACTGTGCATTACTGCAGTCAG
Source organism: Lycorma delicatula (assembly GCF_047948215.1). Lineage (NCBI taxonomy): Eukaryota > Metazoa > Arthropoda > Insecta > Hemiptera > Fulgoridae > Lycorma > Lycorma delicatula. The sequence continues at coordinate 1,307,275 of NC_134466.1, forward strand.
TGCTCAGGTAAACCTTTACTGTTTAGAACTATATTTTCAAAAGAAAAATTTACAATTACTTTCAATGCTACAAAAAAAATTTCTTTACGTTATAAGCTTTAAAATTATTTTCAATAAATACACAATTTTTACTTAATGTAGCCAATTTTTTCTGATATATTTAAGGGATAAAACAACATTATACAATACCAGTAATTAACTAACTCTAACTAAAATCGTTACAAAAATCCCAAGAATTTACTCAGAACCTTTTAAATGTGTTCCAACAGCAATCAATACTTTTTTAGGCTTATTTATTAAAGACAAAAAATAAAAACAGTCATCGGGGTAAATTCACAATTTGTGGCTTAGATGAGATTAATAAAAAAAATCAAAAACCTCTATAAATACGTACGATATTAGATAATATTACTGACCGGTTGATAGGTCTCAGCGCCACAATGGTCACAAGTATATGTAGCAACAACCATCATCGGTTTTACCTCAGTACTTCGTATAACAACACCACGCACAGTAACAAGTTTACCAATATATTGAGATTTAACTTCCCTTATCGGTATAACTTTAGCTGTTGAAGAAGGACTGAAGTACACTTCACTAAAATAAAATAAAAAATAGATAATTTAAACCCTCACCAAATTCCAAATAAACAAGCATTATTAGGTTGACTCAGGACCAGATTTTTAGATACAAAATTTTGAAAAATTACAATTTTTCTTTTTAAATAAAAACAAACTAAAATACCACTAATAAAGGAAGAAAATTCAATTTTCTTTTGTTGAACATTATGTACCGTTTATTCAAAACTGATTTAGTTTTTAACTAGATGAGCTTTCCTCCCGTTTAAAAATAAAATTGTACTTTAACATATTTTTTCATGCATTCTAAACGCAAAGAAAATGTAAATAACATAATACATGTAGGTCTAGGTAAAAAATAGAATAAATTCCAAAGTTTTTCTATAAAATACAAAACACAAGTCATACTCATCATTATACAAAAAATCATACTAAAAAATGATAATTAATAATAATAATAATAATAAAAAAGGTTATATTATACCTTCACTCATATTTAATTATGATAACCATGCTAGTTTTAGGTAAATTATCTCAAAGCACACTACTTCTAGCATATCAAAACACATTTATCATATTATCACTTAATATTAGTCTATACAGAGAAGATTGAACAAAGATAACAGTACAAAATGATTTCAATTTGGAGAGAGAAAAAGATTATTTAGTTTGATTACTAATATTGAAAAATCCTCATTCCAGGAATACGGCAAATTAACCATTTTATAACAATATAGCCATAAATGATACTCCTCCATTTAAATTTTAAATTGAGTTGACCTGTTTAAGGTAATCGGACCTTCTACCTGTAATAATGTTTGAAAATAATTTATGCGTGCTACATCACTGTTCATTTTTTATTAAGCCCTGAAATAATTTAAGTTCATCTGTATAACAAATATGTATAAGACAACGAAAGATCACAGAAAGAAATAAAAGTAAAAGTAAGTAACGGTTAGAAAGAAGGAACAGAGTAATAACAATTTTCAATCAAAACATTACACAATATATAAATATAAAAAACAGAGATGAGAAAAAAGAAGAGTTTTCCTTTTTGCGATTAATACCAATACTTTAACAGAGTGATTTTTTAGTCCTGTTACCCAACTATTAATGTCTGGTAATTTTTTTCTAAGAAAGGGAAATTTTGTTTTGTGACATGAAGTTGGTAGCGCTACTCAACCGGTATAGATACGGCAGTGTGAGTTGATTCTCCTTGAGCTGTGTAAACTTTTGTGCCGTTTCCGGTCGTGTTACGAACAGAATGTATTTTACCATAGCACAATGAGTTTTCATTTTTGAACATTATTTTGCTACGAAATTGTATGCGAGTGTAAAAGAATCATTTCAAATTAAATTTTTCGGCATTTCTCCGCCAGAAAAAATGTCAATTTCTAGGCTAGCAAACCAATTTCGAGAGACAGGTAGTGTTTGCAACAGAAAACGTAGCGGTCGACCGACTCGCTTGACAGATGACGTTTTAGAGAATGTGAAAACAAGATCGCTTGATTCTCCACGGAAAAGTTTACAAAAACTTCCCACGCAAGTCGGTTTGTCATATTCGAGTGTTCAGAAAGCTGCTAAAAAATTGAAATCGTATCCTTATCGAGTACGATTAGTCCAAGAGCTTCAGCCTCCAGATTTAAACAAGCGATTGCAATATTGCCGTCGGTTTAGGTCTCTCATAAACGATAACGGAATCAAATTTTTAAACACAGTGTTCTTTAGTGATGAAGCTCTGATCCATCTCTACGGTTATGTGAACAGTCAAAACTGTCGAATTTGGGCGGTTGAAAATCCTAACGCTTTACAAGACAAATCTTTCTTCACGCTATTGATGAACTTAAGTCAATATTACAGACTTAATCGCGAATATTTCCAACACAACTCTTAAAAAGGTTTCTGCTATGCTTAAAAGAGTCTGTGCATGTATAACCGCAAGGGGTGGGCATTTTGCGCATATTCTTTAACAATTATGTAAGTAATAGCTTTTTATTAAATCTCTTTTGTAAGTAACAAATACATCTTTTTATTCCACCTAAATTTCCCCTCTCTTAAATTACATTTAAAACTGGGTAACAGGACTAAAAAATCACTCTGTATAACAATTCTGGGAAATTTTTTTGAAATATTAATGAATCTATGTTTTTTTCCAAGAGTTATACATTGAATTCAATGATATAATTTGAATTTATGAAGAAAAAACACACTATAATAATTTTACATGTAGTTATTAATTATCTTTGATAAGAAAAATATTTGTTTGCACATTAATTGTGGATAATATGGTACTGTAAGGATCTTTTGATTAGGTATAACTGTAGCAAGTTTTTATTACAGTAATAATAAAATGACACTTATGTTTAGTGAAACAAACACTGCAAAATATTGGGCCAAGAAAAAATGTCTGACAAGAAAACAGTTGACATTAGGTGTAAAACATGCTAATTACTGCTGTTCCAGGCATATTACTTTAGAATTATAATAAAATAAACGTATAAAAAGAAATATACATCACATTTACTTTTCAATCAAATGATTCTGTATAATGGAACACAAATGAAAAAGATAAAAATAAAAACCGCATTGCACACATTTAACAAATAACTAAAGAAATACAAATGAATGTGTTAATATATGTTCAATTATTGATTAATTAAAGAAATTTACAAACAAAAACATTAACTGAAATAAATTTCTTATGTTTTTGCCACATTAGACTGTACTAAAAGAAAAAATTAAAACGATATGCTGAAACTGTGTTCATCTTTTTTTTTATTCCGTAACGGGTCACGAATAAAATTAATTGATTCAATATATTATTCGATTAAAAAATTGTTATAATCTCCATTAACATAACCTTTTCAATATTTTCATCATGTTGTGAAAGGTTGGGTATAAAATTGAAAAACATTATTGTGCCTTCAAAACGCTTACATCAATGTTAACAAATTTGTTTGCTATTTGTTGTAAGTTAGGCTAACAATTAAATATACTACATTCAGAAATATTAATGTTATTTATTATGTTTACTTAAAAAATATAATGCCTTTATAATATAATCTTTAATGTAAACATTTCAGTGAAAAATATTTTGTTACACATATTAGTACCAATAATGGAATATAACATCAATTGTGATATGAGTACAATGGATGAAGTACAACATATTATCCTCTATCTGTTACATAATATAAATGACATGAACCTATAAATGTTTCACCTATAAATCCTAGGAAAAACACCAGTGATGGAATGAAAATTGCGATAAAGCCGTAACAGATAGGCATAATGCTTGGTTGAAATTTCAAAGCAATAAATCTGAAGAATCTTATTGTAATCTTTAAACGAAAAATCACATACAAAATTATTCGTAATGTAGAGAGAAAATCAAAATAATTTAATTAATCAAATTGAACAGGACTTTAATAAAAATAATTCTAAAAGTTACTATAAACTGTTTTATAATCGGTTACAAAAATACGAAGCTCCAACATTAATGCTAAAGGATAAATCTGGTAAAATTGCACATAATAATAAAGAAAACGCGGAAATCCGTGCAGAAGCATTTAACAAGCTTTTGAACTGCAAAGAACCGAAAGATTTACTAGAAATAAGTGTTAATACAGAAATTAAAACGCCAGAATCAAACATAAAACCGCCGACTTATAAAGAAGTAGAAAATGCACTTAAAGAACTTAAAAATAATAAAGCAAACAGTTGCAGAAATTTGGAAATATGCAGGAGAATCAGTTCAGAAATCTTTGCATAATTCTCTGGTTAAAATTTGGGAATCCGAAAAACTTCCAGAACATTGGACGACAGCTATTATACATCCTTTACACAAAAAAGGCGACAAGACAAATCCGGACAATTATCGTGGAATTTCGTTATCGGATTGTATGTAAAAATTTTATCTAAAATTATTTACAATAGAATTAAGGACCGACTAGAAAGCGAGCTAGCCGATTACCAAGGTGGTTTTCGGCCTGGGCGCAGTTGTCCAGATCAAATTATTACTTTAAATTGCTTATAAATATTTATAATAGAAAGAAAAAACAGATGATTATTTCTTTTATTGATTTCAAAAAAGCGTACGATTGCATACATAGGCCTTCGATGTTGAAAATTCTGACAAATCTCGGATCGGATCCTAAATTGGTAAATATGATCGGTTTAACATTGATAAATACAAAATCTTAAGTGAAGTTTCGTAGCGAATTTTCTGAACCTTTTTACATAAAATCCCGACTGAGACAAGGCGACGGACTTTCGCCTTTATTATTTAATCGTGCACTAGAATTTCTGATGCGCGAACGGTTTAAAATTAAGCCAAAAAATATTCACATAGGATACAAAAGAGATAACTTAAATTTAAATCGCCTAGGATTTGCAGACAACTTAGCTTTATCAGCTAATAGTATCGCGGAAGCCAGAATACAAATAACAAGTATGGAAGAACTTGCAAATAAAATCGGACTTAAAATTTCTTACGAAAAGACTAAAATGACGGCTATAGATCCTTTAGTTATTAACTCTGTGAATATTAATGAAAACAAAGTAGAACTTGTAGAAAAATTTAAATATCTTGGAGAGATCATTACTTGTAATAACGAAAAGTAAAATCGGACCGAAAAACTTAATAAATTATTTAAATTGCTACAAGTAACCAAAAATACTTACAACTAAAAATCGCTCTCGATTAACACTAAAATTAGACGTTACAAAACTGTGGTTACACCAGTAATCAGTAACGCGAGCGAGACTTTATTTAGATTAAATCAGAAAAATAGGACTGAACCTTTGCTTAAAGTAAAACACAGGATTCTTAGAACCTGCATAAATGAAAAATATAAACATGAAAATCGATACAGATTATCGCCTGATAAATTTCTGTACGAAAACTTGGAATCCTTAATCGATACTACGAAAAAGAAGCGAATTTCTTTCTGCGCACACTCGTTAAGATTACCACAGGATAGGATTACTAAGAGAATTATCGATCGATTTTGGTCTTTAAAAAATCTGCCATTATGGATCAAAGAAATTAAAGAAGACGTCCAAAAATTAAATTTGACTAACGTAGATTTACTTAATAAATCCGAAAAATTAAAATTTGTTATTAAAGATCCGAATACCGACTTTAAAGTAATAACTTTTAATTATAAAAAAAGGGTTTATTCAGAAGAGGATCATAAAGCAAGATCGTTAAGAATGACTAAATATTGGGAGAAAGTAAAAGCTAAGAACTTAAAGGTCAAAAGATCGGCAAAAAAAACTTGAATTATTTTGAATAAAGTGGTCCTTTGCAGCCTTAAAAGTAAAAAAAATCACATGAACCAGAAACACAAACAATTTGATTACAGAACATTACATCATATGTAAAAAAACATTCACTAATTACTTTTACAAAAATGTTTTCCCTTCTATTGTTCAGAATGACCATTGTTTGAGATATTTTATTTAAAAAAAATAAAAAACCTCTTACACAGTTCTGCACAAGAAGAAAGAAAGACTTTTAGTTATTTTATTTTGTTTCCTTTTGAAAAAATTTCAACTTATTATAATCTAAAATTTCATACAAATTAAGAAATAAGAAACAGAAATAAAAAAAAACCAATCAAGAAGCACACTAAAATAAAATTACACACAAATATGAGTAATAAGAAAAAATTGTTTTGTCTGCACACAGTATTTCGCAGTCAGAAACACCGAGTACAACACACTACGTACATTCAATTAACCGGCAGACCCTACGCACAAGCATCAAGTTTCAACTTCTTCACCACAATGACTCACTGCATAAGCACATATGAAAGATACACTACCGCATAGTCAAAATAATCCTTAGATAAAAAACATACCCGGTCATCGTGACCCTCTATGTAGGTAATGATACCTGAATGCCCTGATCAATATTGCTAATAGATACCAAAGATAAAGAAACTTCAGTGTTCCAAATTGCAGCAACATAATGAACTGCATTTCTAACTTGTCCTGTTCAAATATTTTTGGTCTTAAATTGAGCATAACCCAAGAACGACTATACCAATCTTCATTAAATTTTCACGTTCACAACTTTAGTTATACTACTACAGCAAACATAAATTTCAATGAAATTGATCTAGCGGTTTTGGAGCTTTTCGAGCCACAAACTTTTATACACAGGCCTATATATATATATATACATATATAAGAGAACCCCAATTTTACTGAATGATATTTTCAAGCTCCTCATATCTCAAAATGTAAATAAGGTTCATTTTAATCTCATTCCCGCCACGTGACCAAAAGTAATAAACGTACTTTTCTTCAAAAAGTTGATAAAAAGGGCACTTAACAACTTATTTCACTTACAATCGACACATAAGTTCTCTTGGATAATTGTTTTCTCTAATTCTTGGTTCAGTGCCAGCTGGCTGTCTAATTCTTTGCTCCATAAGTAATCTATGTTCTATATAAATATCAAGTGAATCCTTTGCAACAACCTAAAATCACAGAAAAAAATTATTATTAACAGAGATTTAATCAAATTTCATAATTTTTGTAGTGCAGTAATGGAAGAAGACGATTCATTCTTATTGTTCCAGTAGGCAACAACAAGCCAGTAAATGTTTTAAGTTCAACTACGGTCAAATCTTTAAACTGTGTTTTACTTCATTTTGGGCCTTTGAAGACAATTTGTAAAACATATCCATTAATTTCATTACAAATGTTTTCAAGAAATATATTTCATAAAATGTTAAAAATAGTCGATTGGTTGTGTGTCTGCAGAAAATGGTAGAGGATTTTTATTTTCTTCAATAAATGGGATATTTTAAGGCACTAGTCACAAATGCACCACACTGAGCTTAGTTCTATAACCGATTTCCTGTCTTCACTTGATCTAAGTTACAGTCACTACCACAGTCTGTACTGACTAGTCAAAAAAATAATTTTCGGAAAATTGATAGAAACTTTCATGGGCAAGTTTCATTTAAACCAGCCATTTTAAATAAATATACACTAGAGAATAAACAAATATTTTATATACATATAAAAATCTGCAAATAATTTGTTATAACATATTTGGTTTTTTCTTTTGTTATAGTGGATTTTCCATCAAGTAATTGCTTCATCTTTTGATTACACTGATCAACATGATTTTTGTCTCATGAGTACCAATTGGTGTACTTAATGCATTTTTTTATTCTGTTTTCAAATAGGTATTAGGAATTTCTCCATCAGCCACAGTTGTTTGTTATTTTAATTATTTTAAAACGTTTTTTCGTCCATTTGTCCATTGTCAAGTAAAAGCTCCTACAACATTGTAAATAAGATGGAACCAAATGAGCTAGCCGACTCAAAGGGTAGTGTTGCCTACTGTTGTGCAGTTTCAGACATATATAAACCGTGATCTAGTGTAGTACACATTCATCAGAATGCTGCCGGTAGGGAGATAGTAGTGAACCAGTAAACACGTCATTGTGAGTGCTTTGTGTCTCTGAATTACTGTGTATAACATATTTACAACTTTATTTCTTTTAATTAGTCGTTAGTTAGAAAATGCCTAGAGTTGTTTAAATCTAAAATCTAAACCTAACAATTTTTGTTATGAATGCTATAAAGTGACGCTCAGTCACTTTAGTTCCAAACACAAAACCTTATTCCATTAATAAAAGGGTGTTATGAATTTTATTTTGGGTGTAAAGTCAGGGACCAAACAAGGGCCTGAGCCCCACATATCTGAGGTTTATCGTGTTCTAGGCTTCTCACTGCATGGAAAAATGGTACAACACCACATGCCATTTGCTATCCCTATGATTTGGAGGGAACCCAAAGATTACTATTCTGACTGTTATTTCTGCTTAAACATTAAAGGATTACGTTAAAATCAAAACATACCGTGGTGTACCCTAACTTGCAATTTGCAATGAGACCAGTTGCACACTGCGAAGAATTGCCCGTACCAAAGCCTCCAGTACATGTGACATTAGATGAAAAGAGCTCAGAGTCTGATAAAAGTAAGGAAGCAACTTAGATGAACTACATGATGAAGCTCAGATGAACTACTTTTGAACAAAGTAGTTCATCTGAGCCTCAATTACTGACCCAAGAAAATCTTAACGATCTCATACAAGATTTAAAGTTATCCAAAAAACAGTCTGAAATGCTTCCTTCCCGGTTAAAAGGATGGAATCTTCTTCAAAAGAATACAAAGAAATGTACTTATCGTAATCGTCATTCTGAATTTAAAAACTATTTTTCTTAAGAAAATGGCTTAGTGTTTTGTAATGACATTTCTTCTCTTATGGAGATACTTGGTAATGAACATAGGCCAACAGAATGACGCTTGTTCATTGATTCCTCTAAAGTTAGTTTAAAAATTGTGCTTCTGCATAATGGCAATAAATTCTCATCAATATCTGTGGCTCACTCTGTTGGTATTAAAGAAACATATAAAAACTTTAAATTTATGTTGGAAAAGCTTCAATATGCAGTGTATGAATGGAATATTTATGGTGAATTCAAGGTAATTGTACTTATTCTTGGTCTGCAGCATGGTTACACAAAGTACTGTTGTTTTTGTGTGAATAGGATAGTAGGGACAGAAAAAACATTTCATTAGAAAACAATGGCCTAAATGCGAATCACTCATTCCTGAACAGAAAAATGTAAAACATGACCCACTGTGTAATCCTAAAAATGTGAATCTACCTCCATTATGTATCAAACTAAGATTAATAAATAATTTCATCAAGGCCCTGGACAATACCCCTGGTTTCATGTACTTAAAACAGTTCTAAAATTAATGATGCAAAAATTAAAGAAGGAATATTTGTGGGTCCACAAATACCATCACTAATGCAAGATGAAAACTTTGAAGAACTACTGCAATCCACTGGAGAAAGCAGTTTGGCAAGCATTTAAAAATGTTACTCAAGAGTTTTTTGGGAAACCGAAAAACGGAAAATTATCATGATATTATAAACAATCTTATAAAAATTTAGCTTGTAATATGTCCTTAAAAGTATCCTTAAAAGTAAACTTCCAGCACTCACACCCAGATTTCTTCCCAGAAAATCTGGGTGCAGTGAGTGATGAGCACAAACAGTTTTATGAGAAGATTTCAGCTATGGAAAAGAGGTATGATGGCAAATGGAATACTAATATGCTGGCCAATTATTGTTGGACGATCATGAGGGCTCCACAGGTGAAATATAGCAGAAAATCATCATTTCTTACTTTTTAGGCAAGTCAGAAGATGTTTGAATATTGTGTAGTTAGGAATGCAGAAAGTACTAAAACGTTAGAAATTATAAATGCCTGTCTCTCAGAAACCTTGCATATTTGCAAGGAGGGAAAAACCAATATATTTGATTCAGAAGAAAAAATACTATCAGAATCACATATTTTTCTTCCAGAGACAAAAGAAATTCTTCTTTGTTTCCCAGTGTTATTCAAATAGTAAAAATAAAACCTTATAAATAAACACTAAATTAAAAATATAAACAAAAAAACAGGATATAATGAATACGCCCACTGTGTTAGTCTACTGGTCATCGCAAATCAGTTGTTTTAACAGCTAATTCTTAAAGTTGAAAGTTCTGGGGTTCAAATCTTAATAAAAAATTAGTTGCTTTATACAGATCTCAATACTACACAGTGGATACCAGTGTACTTTGGTGTTTGAGGTTCAATTAACCACACGACTCATGAATTATAGCTTAAGTCTGTACAAGACTACACCTCATTTATGTCATACATATCATCCTTATCTCAATGATCCATGGGGTGGGGGTTTTGCTTATTGTTCACTATTTTAATGAACTGCAATGTACTTATTAGGAAAATAAATAAACAATATAATGAGTAAAAAACTTCACTGAAGGTCACAGCTACTAGCAAGATTATTTTTTATAATATCTGTGCTACAAAACAGCTTATGTAACTAAACTAATATCCAACATGAGAAACATCTCACAAACCAAAGCTGAGGTTACAGTGATGGAATTAAACTATGCAATAAGCAATGAGCTGAATCTCGGTCATATACATGACAAGATTCACTCGCCACATTATTCGCTTGTATGGTAGGGTAGTGTTCTTCAAGACCCAGCTGGATCTACCTGAAAAAACCTGAAGCACCTGAATGTGTTACACAACGGATCTTTTTATTTTCAAAATTATCAGCTGTTGACTGATTTGAAACTATTCCACATTTATTTCTGTTCTAAGCTAATTCTCTTTTAACACCTCCACAATCACTAAATCTCATTTATTCTCACTAATTTTCAGTTATTTGTTTTAGGTTTACCAATCTTTGTCTTCTTTTACAGAATAAAAAAGATTGTATGGTTTCTTGTGTTTCCACTTCAATCTCAAATTATTTAAAATTTTTACTGCCTGTTTAATAGGTTTTGTATAGTAGGCATTAAATTCTTAATCATAAAAAAAATATAATTTTTTTTCTAATTAAAAACACTGATTTATTACTTCCTTGGATGACGTAAAGAAAGTATTGTGATAGTGAAAAACGTTGGTTTTCAGATTTCAATGGAAATATCCATTTTTACTAGTTTTGGTGTGACGTCTGTATGCATGTATCTCTTATAACTCAAAAACGATTAGCCGTAGGATGTTGAAATTTTGGATTAAAAAAAAGCTCAAAATCTAAAAAATCTGTATTTTGGACTTTTTCTTAACTACAGTAATAAGCTTTCATTGAGAGCTTTTCAACAACATATCATGTGGTACTTACTTTCATTGGTTACAGAGTTTTAGCCAAATAAAATTATAATTAATTAAATATTTGGATATTACAAGGGGAAGGCACATCGGTTTGAATCTGACTTCTCTCTCTTCTTTTAATTTGAATATACTGATTCATTAATAATTATTAAACTCAGATTGTAAAAAAACTTTACAATAAATAATAATTCAATAATAACAATGAAAAAAATAAGTTATTAGTGAAATAAAATTTTATGTACTTTTAAAAATGTTATATGTAATTTAATAGGCTTACAAGTCAGTCATGTGGTATCCACATCTGATTTTTTTTTTTACTTTAACAACAGTTTATGACTGAAATGTAAATTTAAATGAATCCTGAGTTTGTAACCTTGTTTTTTAAATCTTCCATTTATGTTTAGACTACACTAATTTCAACAAATTAACACATCTAAGTTTTTAGTTCTAAGATACAAGATAATTGGCAAAAATTAAAAATACACCATATGGTAGTAATTTTCTAACTATGTATGGAGATTCTCAGATAGAAATTAATTAGATAAAAACTACACGATTTACCTCACTTTACATTAAACAGTATAAAATTTCATATAAGAAAAAAATTATCTTAATCTTCTGTAATAAATTAAACTTTTTAATTAAAATAAACTTTAAAATGAAATTTGTAATATATTGTAGAAATGTATAATTAATTTCTTGGATTATAAATCAGTAATAAAGAAACTTTTTAAGTTATTAATCTTATCTCACTACTAAATTAGAATATATAATATTTAACAACTCAAAGTTTAGAATGTAGATTACAACTAAATTAACTTTTGTGTAATATTTAATCACAACTACATCATCAAGAAACTAATATGCTTAAAAAAACAAAAGAATGATTAATATACTTGCCTCTTTTTCCTTATACTGTGGCAGTAGTTCAAAAATCACTTCAGAAAACAGCAATGTGTAACGTTTAGTATTATTAGCAATGGACTCGGCTAAACGTGAATTATAAGACTCAACATCATCAATTTCAATATATATAGCAACCTGTTCTCGATGAGCAAGATTAGTGAGCTGATTTGAATATTTAAATACTTTCATGTGATCATCATCTTCCGTACAAAATTCCATAAGAAAATTCTTTACATTTTCTAAAAGGAAAAACAAAAAAGGAGTGAAATATTAATTCATTACAAATTGTAATGAATAAATGCTAACATTTTTTACACATAAATTATATCAACATATAGTATAATAAAGTTGTCCTTTTGCGGTTTGGCCTGATGGTTAAAGTTTTCTGTAACTAGCAATTTAGTTTTTCAACTACACATTAACTATTTTACTCTCAAATGCGATGACATTCTGCTTTCCTAGATGTAAAAATATTAAGCTTTGCTAATACGACTTCGACAAAATATAATTTACACTGCAACGGCGAGTAACTGGGTATTGATATAAATGACCAAATACAGCTCTATAAAAATATATTGTATAATTTCGGATAAAGATAATATTACGGTACGAGAAAAATATAACAGTATTTGTAACTAACCTATTAAAATAGATAACAGTTAGAGAAAGAATATTATACAGAATGGGAAAATCAGTTAAAATATTAATTTCATCGATTACTGAGTTAAGTTTATATACCAATTAAAAATAAAAAATGATTATTTACCCTTTTCTAAGACGTAGTCTGTAACCTTATAATCCTTCTTGTACAAAGTCATTCTGAGATAAAAATTATGATACAGCAACGATTAAAAACAAAGCTTACAGTTATAAAGATTACTTTAATGTAATTTATCGTACAAATTGCAAATTAAAATCCCTCAAACTAAATTAATTGCATTGAACCCTAACCACATACTACATCTACTGCGGGTAAGCAAACTGGCGGCAATTTCCACCAGGACATCCAACATAATCATAGTTTAAGTAAAAAATTGTGTGAAATCTAAAATTCAAGAAAATCCTCGTAAAAAAAAGAAGAAAAATTAGTTTCTTAATAAAAATTATGATGTTAGCGCTTTTTAAAAATATTTTTTAAAACATGAAAAACGTTATTTCCCTATATAAATTTTTCAATATGGCAATCAGTTAATTTGACGAGCAGAAAAACCTTCAGAGTAATATTTTAACTTGCAGATTATCCAAAGAGTTAATTTTACCAGAAAAATCAAAATGATTAAATTTTATTTGCAAGGACATTGTCCGTCGGGTCATCATAATTAAAAAATTGAGGTTATGTTTTGTATTAGTGTTGCGTTTAACAAGTACGAAATGAACGAGTATTCAAATAATTGATCTGGAAATTAAGTTATGAACAGCTTTTAGACCAAAATTTTGTAATACTAATAAAATAATGGTTTGTATATTTTTGTTTCGGATATTAGTGATATATTTATTAAGCTATCATGGTGTTGTTAATTTTAAAAATAGTGAATTATGTCACAGTAAATGTATATTAATATTTTTATTTTTTTTAGCTATTTACAAATATCTTATTTTTATTTTATGGTTATTTAATCAAGGTGTTTAATTACCGTGTAAATTGCTGCATTAGCCAATTGTGAAACTTCGAAATTCTCATTGTATTATTAAAAGTCAATGATGAAGGCAGCTGATATTTTTTTTCTGTTGATGAACTGTAAATATTTTCACATTCTATGGTTGTGATGCCATTTTGGTTGAAAAACATTATGTTTTATGTTTTTCAATTGATTATTATACACTGTTGACTTAGTTCTGAGTGATTTCTGTCTGGCAAAAAGCTATTAGAAATATTTTTAGAGGCAACTGATGATGATTCGAAAGTTGTAAAGTAGGTACTGTGCTGATGATATTTAACAGCTTTTGGATCAATATAGCAAATGTTTCAATATTGATGCAGTTATGTAGAGTAATTGGCTGAGTTTCAGTAAAAAGAGAATATTTAATTGCATTTTCTTAATACTTATTTCTGCAATCATCCTTTTCTTTCAAGACTGCCTTAGTAAGTAATATCCTCTTTATAAACAAGTTGAGAATTTAATAAAAAAATATGTTTCCCTTCTAGTTGGTAATAACCGTTATTATCTGTATATTTTATAGGCAAGTAGTGTTATATTAGCTGGTCTTGGAGTAGCAGCTGTAGGATTTGCAGGAAGATATATACTAAGAGTTGCTCCTGCAGTATCTGAAAGGATGGCTGAAACTTTAAAAAGTTTACCTAAAGTTGACTCAAATGTAAGTTTAATGTTATTTTATCTTTATATAAAATATCTTTGATATCTACAAGAATAGTAAAACAGTTACCAGTTGTTTCTTGGTAATACATAATATTTTGTAATGTAATTACAAACGTTTGGGCCAGGAGGGAATTTTTTAAAATTGTACAAAGAGCACTTGGAAAGTTTTTTAATACATTTCTGTTTTTTATAATTTTTCAAAATAATTTCCACCACAAATTATACACTTCTCCATCCTCTGAAAGCGGTCTTCAGAAAACCTTGCCATTGGGGATCTAACCCACTCATCTTCCCAAGTCTTTAGGAGGTCATCATCAGTAGTAAAATGCCTTCCCTTCAGTCTGTCCTTCACTGCAATGTAAGGGAACAGTATGAAGTGACACGGATAGAGATCACAAATATTCAGAGCAGACTTTGGAGTGTTGTGTATGTGTCCATCATTGAGTTAGGGTGCGGCTTCTTGATAGCTTTGAAAACTTTAGGCTAGCATTCCTTGGCATACCACTTTTCTGAAACTTTCTTAAGAGTTTTCAACCACAACTAGCTCTAAAACTGCTTTCATACTAAAAACTACAGCACCATTCTCTTCTTCAGTGATCTGGAACAGCCACGTGGGATCTCCTCATTGAACACTCTGACTTTCTTCTGAGCCTTAGTAAAGATTTCATAATAGTACAGCCAAGTTACTTCATCTGTCATGATACTGTTCACATTGGTTTGGTAGATTTCCCATTTTCAAACTATTTTAGCATTTCATAGCACCATGAAACACAATACGTCATCTGATCAGTCAAGTTATGCGGTACCCAAAGGGTACAAAGCTTTCTAACTTGAAGATGACCTAGCAGAATAGCACAAATTGCTGGTGCATTGTGATGCGAGGGTCACAAGCTTGAAGAATATACTAAAATGTCTGATGCTCCTACTTGTGTAAATTGCAGAAGGTTGCACAAGGATTGCAAGCAGTCGGTCGAGAGTAAGGACTGTGGTTATTATTTTAGAGGTGTTTAGATGTATTTTAATTCATTGTATAGTTAAGTTGGACAGAAAAATTGTTTCTTATGAAGCTGAAATTCTAAATATTCTATTGGATAATTTATTGCTGGATGATGTTGTGACTAATTAAACCTCGTATTATCTGCAAGTCTGAATGGAAGTTGCTGCTTTTCGGTCTGATGTTTTATCTGTGGAAATTACAGAGGCAGAGTTACGTCAGGTAGTTTACAGTTCTAGTAAGAATAAAGCTCCGGGTTTTGATGGATTCATGGTGGAGCTCCTTTTCTGTTCTGATGGGATTTTTGTTTGTACTTTGACTAGAATTTTTAATAGGATACTCTTTGCTGGTTATTTCCCTGATTGCTGGAAAAAAGTTGTTCTGAAATTATTGTTTAAAGGTGGTGACGAGGACCTCACTGTGAACTCCTCTTATAGGCATTTAACACTCCTGCCAGTTATTGTAAAGATTTTTGAGAAGGTGTTGAATCTTTTTGTTATTGATAGATTGAATACTAGAAATTTGTTGATAGATGATCAGTATGGTTTCGCTCAAGCAGGGGCACATATGATGCTATTATTAAGGTTATGAACATTGTTTCTGCTAGTGAGTTCTGAGTATGTCCTAGGTAACTTTTTGAACATATCAGGGATTTTTAATAATTTGTGCTCCCCTTTGCCCTGTTTCAGCTGCAGAAGCATGATTATGGAGTTTGCAATAAGATTTGTTAGCCCAGAGAAAACAACGGTTGCTCAAGGGCAGACTAGCTGTTACACAATGACCTCGTTTATCAATGGCAGGCTATTGAATTAGGTATGTCCTGCTGCTGAAATATCTAGATATTATCCTTGATGAGAATCTTTGATTCAAGGAGCATTTTCATTATGTTGCCAAAAAGACTTGTTTTGTTTTCTTCGGTGTTGAGAAGGCAGTTCATCCCTAATTAATTTTAGAGCCATGTGTATTCTAAAATCAGAACCGTCTGTGTATAAGGGTATATGTGAAGCTGTAATACTGAATGCTGCACTTGCCTGGGCTCATCAAATGAGGCGCAAATGTTATAGGAATATTTTGTTAAGAGCTCAACAAAAAATGTGAATTTTCCCCAATTCACACAGTTTCTTTCTGGAGTTTGTGCTTTTTCAAATAAGTTGGCCGGATTTGGTTTCATTAATTAAGGCTTGTGTCTGGAGTGTAGAGCCATTGATGATGTACGCTATTATCATATGTCTGCCCTAGGTATGAGGCTGAACATACCAAAGCAGCTAGAGAGCTTGCAAGGATCAATTCTGGTTTTCATCTGCAAGTTAATTGGAAAACCAAAGGGGAACGGGACATAGTTGATGGCTTCCTAAGATTTTTAGCCCTGTAGAGGATGGCTGAGAGTGTCTGATACTGTAGATAGAATAGAAACCAGAGTGGCTAGGGGCCCGCCTGGGTACTTACTTGGACCAAGGTAGGCGTTCTACCATCAACCTCAGTTAGCTCAGATATTTGCTGTTAGGATGACAATGGATGTGTGGAGAACTCTGTGATGGAGCTGTGGTGTGGGAGGGTGTAGGCATTGGCCTTGCTTCCAAAAGTGGACAAGCGCAGAGAGAGATAGGGTATGTTTTCATTACAGGCTTATTAAATGTGTGAATCTGTTTCTTGATTTAAATCAAGAGAACTTTTGAGTAAATTGATTTGTAGGGCAAAATTTTCATTGCAATCGACACTTGTTTTATTGGTATGAGGATAGTATTTTTGGTGTTTAAAGACTTAAGTAATGATCTGAGTGCATAGTCTAATTGAAGTTAGATGTAAAAAGAGTTTTTGCGTGAAACCTTTTGGTGTTAGAGAAAGGCACGGGGATTGCGCTTCCACAAATTGGTTAATTTGATAGTTGAGGGTTGTAAGTTATGGTAGTAGGTGGTTGTGGTTGGAAGAAGCCATATGAAGGCAGTAGTAGGTTAAGTGTAATCCTAAATTGTGTTATATCTCTTTTGGTTTATATCTATGATTCCAAACAAACACAAAAAGATGACCTCATTAATGATTTAATACTTGGTTCTGAACACATCAGTATTCAGTTCAATTCTGTCCACATTTTCTAATTAATATACAAATTATTTATTACTTTTTAAACTTGCCTATGTTATTATTATTATTATTAATTTTTTTTCATTACTAAAGAAATTCACAATTATTTAACTGTTAAGACATACTATACTGTAATTACCAATTTACGTATGTGTATATATATATATATATATATTTATTTATTTTTATATTTATTTTGTCTGTGAATAAGGGACTCTGTCAAAAGAAATCACTTTTGTCCAGCAAAGGAAAAAAATTGGCACAAATTCATGTAAATGAAAAACAGAATTACTGCTTCTCATTAAGACTTTTTTCATAATTTTTTCGTTGTAATGTTTGCATAATTTGTTTACATATTTGTTTAATTTTATTTTTTAGTCGTTTACAAATAGTAGATATTATAAAGGTGGATTTGAACCAAAAATGACAAGGAGAGAAGCTAGTCTTATACTTGGTGTTTCACCTACTGCTAATAAAGCAAAGATAAAGGTATGAGTGTTTATTTATTAAATTTGCTTATTCCATTTATTTCTTATTGGTACTATTAATGTATTTCTTTTTTTTTAATTTGCTTATTTGTAATGACATAAACAAAAAAATTACTGGGTTTAGGAAGTAACCAAAGGTGTGTGGAGCATTATATACAGTAATATTGATTAAATTGAAGTAGACAGTCACCATTTAAACATTTGAATTATTAAATTGTTTAGATTAGGCAAATTGTAACTTACAGAGTTAAATTGTATTAAAATAAAAGTTATATTATTGATGCAAATGATATTGTCAAAATCTCCAAATATGTAATAATATACAAGAGTTTATCTCTAAAGTAAAGACTGTTTCATTGTAAAAAAGTTTATTCTAAAAACGTTATAAATATTTTTTACTTCTCTTAACTACACACTTTATACTACTTCTCTGTATAATTGTCACATGAATTAAGACAATTCATAACTATACACCAGCTTCAATATATCTTCATTGTACTCTTCTGCTGCCAGTCCATTTAGCCACTGATTAACAGCATTCTTACCGCTCAAAAATTCTTTCAATTTCCCAAACAAATGGTAATCAGAAGGAGCTAAGTCCAGATTATATGGTGGGTGATCATAAATTTCCCATCCAAATCATGTGTTGGACCTGAAAATGTGGACATGCGTTATTGAACAGTAAGACGATTCTGTCAGTCAGCCACCTACATCACCAATTTTGAATGGCACACCGTAACTTACATAGAGTTTCGCAGTAGGCTTACTGCATTTATAGTTGTTCCACGTGGCAGGAAATCAATTAGCAGTATGCCAAACTGATCCCAAAAGACTATGGTCAGAAGTTTGCATCCAAATGGCTGTGGCTTGACCTTTATTGGTCTGGTTGATGATTGAGGATGATGCCATTCACTTGACTGCCATTTTCTCTCTGGCATGTAAATACAAAATCCTTGTTTCATCGCCAGCAACAATGGGATTACGGAACTCATGACTTTTTTCTGTATAGCGCATCAAAAATTCCAAAGCAGATCCCATTCAAATATATGACATTCTGTTAAGACGTGCGGCACCCAGCGTGCAAAAACTTTTCTGAAGCCTAAATGGTCATGAACAATGCGACTAATAACAGCTCTTGAAACAACAGGAAAAAGAAGAGCCAGGTTGGAAATTGTTAAGCGACGATCTTTTCTGATTTCAAAAAGTTCTCGGTGATTATCGAGAGTCTCCCCGACCGTTCTTCATCATGCACATTAATTCTGTTATTTTTAAACCTTTCACACCATTTTCAGACATTTCTTTCATTCATTACATTATTACCGTACACAGCAACCAACTGGTTATGAATTTCAGCTGGCTTAGCATTTCGATGGTTTAAAAGACGTACGACTCCATGTATTTCACAGTCGGCGACAACATAGATTTTCCTATTCATTTTATAACATAATTACTCGCACGTGATCAAAGATACTACAATACAACTTACAGACAACAATGCATAAACAATAACGTGGCCATGAACAACACAGTTTCACCAACCTTAAGGAAAACAATTTCCCAGCGGCTTTTACGAGATACTACTCATGAATTACAAATAGATTAGGAATACTAAGTAGAGGATGTAAATAATCGATAAAAGTTTAATATGAGACTGTTTAAAAAATTAATACAATATTGCATACATATTAAAGTTCCAAACTTGCGTTACGATATTAAGGTATACTCAAGTAAAAGATATAGGGAATACTGCAGGTGAAGACTAGTCTAATTTTCAGAAACGGATTACAACATGAGAAGTAATTTTGGTCTTCAGATTAATTTTAAAAAACAGGTGCATACATTTAAACCATATCTACACTTTCCTATATGGTTATAAGAAAAATAGCCTGAAACGTAGAGCAATAATGTTCCGAGGAAAAATTCAGTTTGATATTTAACAAGAGTAAAATGTAGGATGAAGAAACATGTCAGAAAGGAGGAAAATCAGGAATTATATTTTAGAACACAGCTGCTAAGTGACAACAAAGGTTGCAAAACTAAGGTTTATTAATACAGTTGTAAAACTTCTTATTCCTTTCAACATACTCTATCTATTATTATATACAAATTTTCCATTGTTCGAGTAGTGTTGCAAGTCAGGTGTTGTGTTTCAATAGCTCTGCAATTTTTCTTTACTTCATTCACTGCCTGAAAATGGATTCCCTTCAGTACAGATTTAAACTTTAGAAAAAAGTAAAAGGCTAAGTCTGGTAAGTAATGGTCCAACACTGGGATCTTCTTATCAGCCAGATACAGTTCTGAGAATAACTAAACCACTTGTAAATATTGTTCTAATCCGTGGAATTGACTCACCACAATCCATGCAGTATTGCCTTTCAAAAAGTAATGTTTGATCATCACACAAAATTCTCTTAGATTCAAACTGCATTCAAAATTATGAATGCAGCTAACTGAAACTTGGTGTATGCTCCTAGTAGAGATGCTGTAAACTATAAATGACCCAAACAATGTGGTATTTCTGTTACTGTTATTCTATTTTTTTTTTTTTTTTTTTTTACATTAATTTATTTAGAAAATTTTTTTTGCTTTGTGTTTGTAGGAGGCTCATCGTAGAGTGATGCTACTTAACCATCCAGATAGAGGTGGGTCACCTTATTTAGCAGCAAAAATAAATGAAGCAAAAGATTTTTTAGAAGGAAATAAGTAATTTATAATTAGTTAAGCATTGTATTTAGTGTTTACATTAATTAATAGATAACTTAAAAAATTATAAATTTTATTTATTGTAAAAATAAATCTATTAATTTTTTTGTAAAGATTATGTAAATGTATTAATTAATGTTGTAAAAATTATGTATCTATAATAAATATATTTTAATAAGAAAAGAAGAACGATTTAATAATTTTCAATAAAATAACCGTTTTTATATATTCCAGATTTAGATTTACTGAAAATTAACATCAGAACAAAGCTTTTCTTCTTTTTTTTTTGTTGTTTGTGGGAGAAAAACACCTGGGCGTTTATCATCGCCCGGTATGTATTATTAAAAGGGTAAAATAACAAACCATACAAGGTGTAAACATAATATTAATCATATAATAAATATTTACTAAGACAAGCCAAGAAGGCAAAATAAAACCCAAAACTAATACCACAGACAAAGTTGATAAAACATAAAAGTTAAAATAATAGAATAAAAAGTATAAAAACTTACCTAACTTCGATGGGTTGTGCAAAAATCCCCTCCCCGGATAGTAAAAATTAAACACATAGAACCAAAAAATTAAATCGAAAATAAAGGTTAAAATTATTAAAAAACTCTCCTTACAGAAAAACATATATGAGTATATTAAATCCTTTGCAGTAACCCAGTACTATGCAAAAAGAGAAACATCCGTTCCAAAATCCCGCCATCATTGCACAAGATATCACGAATGCTGCTGGGTATATCAAACTGATGACGCAATGCCGCATAATATATGCAGTCCACGAGAATGTGGTGTACAGTCATGCGGCAGTTGCATCGTGTGCACAGGGGTGGGTCTTCTCCTGACATTAGATATTCGTGTGTGATCCTCGTATGCCCCAACTGTAACCGGCAGAGGACTACTTCCTCACGATGAGAGTTCCTGCAAAAGGACCCCCACGGCAACATTGAATCTTTAATCCGTCGAAGTTTATTATCGACGGCAGCCACTTTGCCACCTTGCTCGCAGTGATTGTTTTATATGATTGATAAAATCAAAGGTAGTAACTCGGGTGGTGAAAGGAGGCTGAATACACGCTTCTTTAGCAGCAGAATCTGCCCTCTCATTACCTGGGGATCCAGCAAAAACCTACCCCCCTGTTTCGTTTATCTAACTCAGCGATTTTATCATAAATGCCAGCGACGACAGGATGTCCGGAATAAAGGCTTTCCAATGCCTGGAGAGCACTGTATGAGTCACTGCAAATAAGAATGCTCCTATATTTAGGGCCAACAATACTTAAGAGCCCTATCGACAGCGAGTAGTTCCGCGGTGAACACACTCGTAACACCGGGTAGGCCAAACTTATAAGTCTGTTCATCGAAAACAAAAGCACAACCAATGTTACCGTCATGTTTCGACCCATCAGTGTATACCACCATGTCTGGGTTCGACTTGGTGAGGAGAAACTTAAACATCTGCTGGAAAACAATAGGTGTAAGATCAAATGTAAAATTTACATGGTTTATTCTCCACGGAGGATTCGAGCACGGACATGATGGAAGGAACGAGGGAGTGCCAACATTCATACGCTGCAGCAGACGTCGTGTACGGACACCCACAGGCGCAGTACAACGTGGACGGTCCTCATACTTCCTCAAATTAGGATTCTTAAGAATTGGGTCAAAAGCTGGGTGATTCAGCTGTCCGCTGAGACGGGATAACAAAAGCTGGTCTCGTCTATCCCAAAGTGATGGGTCGCCACTGTCTACAAGCAAGCTTGCGATAGGGCTCGATCTAAACGCACCTGTGGCAAGCCGAAGAAAAGAATGATGCACACCGTCCAGCATCTTAAGTACGGTTTGACAAGCTGAAGAATAGGCGACACAACCATAATCCAAACGGGAACGAACAAGGGAGTAGTAAAAACGTAACATACATGACCGATCGGCCCCCCAGTTGGTGTTACTAAGGACCCGCATCATAAAAGTTTGGAACACTTTGTCCTCAATTCCCTTATATGTGTGATCCAGGTAAGATGGCTATCAAAAAGCAAACCCAGAAACCTGACGTAAGTAGAGACACCAATAAGCTCTCTGCTCAGAAAAACCCGCGGATTAGAAGGGTTCCGTAGCCGAGAAAAGACTACACATTTCGTCTTGTCGGGTGAAAATGTGAAACCAGTAGTCCCTGACCAAGCCTCAAGGCGAAATATAGTGTTCTGTGGGTGTAGAGCGGCTCGCAACGTAAATAACAAAATCATCAACGAAAAGACAACAAGAGACAGGAGCCTGTACACAATCGGTAATACTGTTTATGGCCACAGAAAACAAGGTGGCACTTTAACTACCTTGAGGTACCCCATTTTCCGAGACGACACTGTCTGAAAGTGAATCGTCTACACGAACACGAAACGTCCGGTAATTCAAGAATCCCCAGATAAAAGCATGCATATTGCCAGTGATCCCCCACCTCCTAAGGGTGTTAAGAATGCCGTGTCGTACGCCTTTTTTATATCGAAGAAGATAGCAACGAGATGTTGGCGGTTCAGGAAGGCGTTTTGTATGGCTGTCTCCATCGACACCAAATGGTCAACGGAAGATCTCCCATGTCGGAAACCACACTGTTCCGAAGAAAGAAAGCCATGTTTCTCAAAGTACCATGCAAGCCTGCGGTTCACCATCCTCTCCATTACTTTACACAATACGCTTGTTAAAGAAATAGGGCGGTTTTCTCTTTGCCAGGCTTTAGTACTGGTATAATAAATGCTTCTGGCCAGTCGGGCGGAAAGACTTGTCCGGAGAATAAACCATTGTAAATACTCAAAAGATGTTGTAGTGCTGAGTAAGGAAGGTGCGAAAGCATACAAAGGCGAACGTTGTCTGGTCCAGGGGAAGTGTCACGTGAGTTCCTAAGTACGTGCAACAATTCTTTAAGTAAGAATGGAGTGTTCAATTCACCAACCGAAACACCAATACTTCCATCCGTGCTTTGTACCTGTGAAAGTCGTTACTATATGACGAGGTGAGCGACACCGAACGGAAAGATTTCGCTGAAGCATTTGCTACAGCCGAAGATAATGTAAGGAGTTATCCCTCATCGACGAAACCGAGAATAGATTGCCGTGGCGACCCGAAAATTGCATGGATTTTTCTCCACACAGTAGACGTGGGAGTAGTACGTGAGATGGAGTTCACATACTTCGTCCATGAATTCCTCTTAGCGGTCAAGAAGACCCGACGGCACACCGCCCTAGCTCTGCGGTACATATCTAGATGTTCACTTGTAGGTCTATTATTGAATTTGCGTAGTGCTCGCCGTCGATTCCGAATAGCACACACTTGCAATCATCATTCCACCACGGAACGGAAGGACGTTTAGGATTACCCGATGTTTGTGGGACATATCTGCTGGCAGTTTCAAGTATTCTGGACGTAAGAGAGGATAAGTTGCTCAAGGATGTCCGCACCGACGTTACACTGCGATTGGAAGGCCGTACGATATCCATCCCAATTCGCCTTTTCAACAATCCACCTCCGTGGCCTTCTCCGAAACTCGTGGTCCACACCGAAACGAAGAACAATTGGTTTATGGTCGCTGCCATGAAAATCACCACAAACAGACCAATCAAAACGAGGGAGTAAAGCTGGCGAGCATATGGAGAGATCGATATTAGACACAGTACCAGATGATAGACCAGATGATAGAATGTATGAGATCCATCATTCAGCAAACAAAGGTCCAAGTCCTGTCTCACATCGTGTGCTATATTTCCCCGAGTGGAGCAGAAAGTCGAGCCCCAAGAAACATGATGGGCATTGAAGTCTCCTACTATTAATGATGGAGACGGTATTTGTGCGAGGAGGTTTGAGATATCCAGAGCACTGAACTCAGTGTTCGGCGGGAGATATAGATTGCAGATATGCAACTTGAAGGGGACAGAGATCTTCACTGCAACAGCAAGAACGAGAGTAGTCAGTCGAATCCTTGTACCTCATCCTTCATGAAAATAGTCACTCTACCACTCTCTCTACCGTCCACTACACAGTCGAATCTCTCACAAAAGTATCCCCCGAGTGCGATTGGGTCATGTCGCAGAAGATGAGTCTCCTGGAAACACATGACAATCGGATCATGCAGCTGCGCCAGTACTCCAGTATCTGCAATGCGGGACCGTAGACCCCGAACATTCCACTGAATAATGTTCATAAAATTAAAGTAAAAAATATAAATATAATAATAATAAATATACTCAGGAAACCATACAGTATTCAGCTGTACGTGATTCTATTTTTCTTTTTTGTGTTCTTCAACTTAGATAACTTCGACGCCTTTGGGTCGAGAGGTTCCTCAACCATATCCTCCAGTATATGGGGTGACGGCGGAGGAGATTTATGAGAACTGGACGTCGCCACTGACATCCCAGAGGGGAGTGGTCATGCGGGTTACTTTCATGGGGACCTTGTTAGTTGGCTTACCGCCGTCTGTGGTAGCCTCTGCCCGTACCGGCAGCACGTTGGAAGCAGGAACTTTTGTATGAACGACACAGTTGGATCCAGTTATTGCGACACAGGACTTTTCACTCGCCCTTGTCAGCCCGGAAATAGCGGCTGTCGGCAGCACTTTGGGAGTAGGAACTTTTGTACGCACCACACTGCTGGATTCCGTTATTGCGACGCAGGACTTTTCACTCATCGTTATCAGCCCGGAAATAGTGGCCGTAAGCGAAGTAAACTGATCAGAAAGCATCTGAACGAGTTTCTTAAGTTCCGTGCAGGATCCGCACTGTGGAGTATGAACAGGTGAAGAAGTCTGTTTTGACGCAGGAGTGGCGAAGGACACATCAGGTTGAACGAGGTTCCGTAAGTTAACTATCTTCCTATACTCCCTGCATGCAGCCGGGAAATATAGTTTCTGCTCAGTACAGATCTCGAGAATCGCCTTCTCTTCCTTAAAGGTTGGGCAATCTCGGGAGCGAGCCGTATGCGAACCATTGCAGTTCGCACATTTTTCTCTTTCCTCGCAGTTAGCGTCACTGTGGCCTTCGGTAGCACATCGAGCACAGATCTCCGACCTCGAGCAAGATGTTGTAGTGTGACCGTACCTTTGGCACCTGAAACACCGCCGCGGGTTGGGAATGAACTGGCGTACCCGAACGGAGAAGTAACCCTCTCTAATCCTCTCTGGAGGAACAGGAAGACTAAACGTCAGTATATGGGACGGCGTCGGTTCTTCTGTCCCGTTCTGCCGTTTCACCTCTACAACACCTTGAGTACTAAGTTCATCAGCAATTTCCCTCAAATTCATTTCTAGAAGGTCACGACAAAAGATCACTCCTCGGCTGGTATTTAGGGTCTTGTGGCATGTCGTACTTACCATTATTGGTCAGACGTAACAAAGAGCGACTCTGCTCATCGTTATATGTCTTCACCAGAATTGTCCCATCACGTAATTTTTTAATGTTCCTCGGAGAACCAATACATCCTGTGATGCATTTATTAATCAGGAAAGGTGAGACCTTTTGAAGGGTTCCACCTTCCTGATTATTTCGAATAACAACAAAGCGAACATTCTTGCACCTAACACCACCGTCTTCAGCTGTAGCAAAAATTATCCTGGTCAGATGAAGCTGACCGAGGCCTTTTCACCAGACTTAGTGGTTTTTTCAAATGGACCACCAACCATCATAGAATTGGCTGTAGGAACTGAAATCTTGGTGCCACGAGAACCGGCGATTCAATAGACCACTCCAGCAGAGTGCACGTGTACTGGAGCTAGAGCTAAATACAACCGGGTTTGCTCTGGTGTCCAAAGGACATCGCTCGAGACTCACTACGTAGAGCCATTCACCCATCGGCACGATAGTTCCCACCTTGGGTTACGGTTGCATTTCGTACGATGTCGCAACACCATCAAGTGTAAGTGAAAGAGAAAACTGTGTTGGATGTTGTTGTGTAGTCGAGTAAATGTATATGTTGTAATTCATGTAGTGTACCTGATGTAGTATACGTGTATAGTGAAAAGTATTCTGCAGCTAAGCGTGCAGTTGGAAGAAAAGCTGCAGAGGCTAGGCCCGTGGGGAACAAAGCTGATGTTCTATTGAAATGTCCTGCTGAGTTCAACAAATTTTTGTTTTAAAGACATTAAAAATGGAGATAGGAGTAATAAAATTTTGTACTAAATTAGTATCTTGAAAAAATTTAAGGTAATGAATGTTTGTCTTGACTAAGGAGTGCAATAAAGAAGATTGGCTTCCTTAAAAGCTGGATTTG
Source organism: Lycorma delicatula (assembly GCF_047948215.1). Lineage (NCBI taxonomy): Eukaryota > Metazoa > Arthropoda > Insecta > Hemiptera > Fulgoridae > Lycorma > Lycorma delicatula. Next base: position 1,334,332 of record NC_134466.1, read on the forward strand.
ACACTTAATAGTTTTCTTCTCTTCATGAATATGAACAATTTACTTGCATTCTAGCACTTTGATGGTGAATTGTGTTCCAGCATAAAGGGATGATTAAAATCATCTGTCATCATCACTGTAGCACATACATCATCATCATCATCATCATCAAGTCAGACAGAAGAATTTTAACATTCAAAGCTTGTGAAACACTGTGATAAGTCTCTCAATTTAGTGTAGTATGTTCAAAATAGGTAAAAATTATAAAATTTATAACAGAAATAAATTAAATTTCTAGTTCTACTTTATAAATATAAAAAAAAGTTTAACAGTATAAGTCATAGCATTTTTATTAAAAACATACTACAAATTGACAAATTATGAGAAATAAATACACAAAAAATTAAAATTAAAAACATTTCTTTCAATAGTTTTCTATTTAAAAATTATAAAAGTTAGTAATAAAATCACTCTCACACTTCAATTTTAGATGAACAATACTGAAAGTATTTTGATCCAAATAATTTCACTTAAGGCTAAAATACTGTAATATAAAACCATAACTTTACCTATGCCAAACATTATAATACTGGCATAAAATTATAGCTTTTTACCTCTTTTATTAAAATTTATATTTGTTATACTCTATGTTTACAAGGCTAAAATATGTTATTAATCAAAAACTGACAATAAATAATGGCCAGAGTACAAAAATGAACTGTCAGTGTTAAATAAATTTCTAGTTTATAGGCCTTGATTGGTAACTGATAATCAAATTTCACTACTGTACTATTTTTGACGCTAAGGTAATTAATATTATTAAACGATACACAATAATAATTGTTATTAAATATAAAAGCACATTCAGCGTTTAATTATAATTAAAAGTAAATAAATAAATGTACTTAAATATTTTAAATTAAAAGGAGAAAAAATACTTAGCGATACCATATGAACATTTATATATTTAGACGGTAAAACATTGATTATTATCGATAGACTATTCTGTAAATTAAATAGAAAAATCTCTTAAATGTTCTTAACTTACTTCAAAACATTTTCAGTCGCTCTTACGACCTTCAGTGAACGGTAAATTAATCAAGATGATTTGTCATTTTAAAATTTAATAGTTTAAAAAAATTAAAACAATCCGTTTTAACATCGCTTCGTTCATATGAAAAATTAACATTACAAAATTATTCTACTGAGAAACAACATTCTAATTCTTATTCATATACAAAAATGTGACTTCATCTTAATTTACAACAGATTTTATATGAAAATGTTTTTTTAAAGAAAGTAATTTGAATTTAAAATTCCGTTCACAAAGAAAGATTTTAACATGTAAATCTGAACTAGTTGTAAAATCAATAGAAATACCATAACTATTGTTATCATGCAAACGGACTGTAAAATAAAACATCCTCACCGTTTAAAGCAGCTAAATATGATCAATTTGCTTGTTAAATTTATCACCAAAAAAAAAGATATGAATATAATTAATAAGGATGCATTTGATTTAAGGATATTTGAATCAAATTACACTGTCCAGATGTTAATTCAGAACAACATTATAACTGAACTGATATATATTTTTTGTTTTTATATATATATAAAATTCATCAAACATTGATCGTGGTACTAATCAAATTCAATATTAACAACTTAACCACCAAAACACAGTAAAACAGTATGTTGTTTGCAACATAGTGTTTTATGTTTTCTGAATTTTAATTTTTTTAATATTTAATTGCAATTGTAGAATGTTTTTTTTTTTATTTTAATATGCAATTGTAGAATTTGCGTACCAACTGATAATGTGGAATCCCGCAACTATTTGTGTAGTTTTTTTTTTGTTTTATTTGTTATTGTGTTTTGATGGTTAAGTTGTTGATACTGAAATATATATATATATATATATATATATATATATATATATATATATGTTCAAAAAGTATCTATATACACGTTTATGTTGAGGAATTGTATTATGTATGTTATGAATAATGTTTTCTGCAAAGGTTGACAATTTTTGTTGTTTGCAATATGCTTCTGCAACCCATTCAGGCTGGTGACCTTGAGATGAGAAGGTGTATCTGGTTCTTTGTTGTTCATTGTGTGTTCATCACCTGCGAATGATTGAGACCAAGTTTTTCTAGAATAAGAATATTATAAGAATAAGAATAATATTAACTTTAGAAAAGTGATTGTTTCTCATTGAATATGTCTTCCTTGAGTTCAATAAGTACACACAGACAGCGAAAGATGAGTCTTCTGTTAAATCTCCCACGTATACAGGTTCCTAAATAACACAGTGTAAGACCGCTAATTAATAAATTTATTGTGACAGGATCTACAAAAGTATTATGACTGAAGCGGTACATCGTTAATATTCGATGAAGAAAAGCTCATGGACATACCAGCTACTATGCAATGCAGTAGTCCCAAGTCCATGCAAAAGTTGGCCCGACAGAAAAATATCAGTTACAACTGCACCCAAAACAGTTCATAATATATGTCTCATACCATATAAAGTAAAAGCAACTGAAATGTTACTGACTGCAAAAAGGAAATTCAATACTGAATGGTTTTTGACAATTTCTAATACACAATTCTCACGATATTTTGGACTATGTTTTCTATAACAATGAAGCACAATTCCATATATCAGAGTGCACGCATACACAAACCTCATCTTCATGATCTGTCAACAACCCATATTCCATAAATGAAATTCCTCTACGTGACTAGAAGATTGTGATGTAACCAGAAGAAGAATTACTCATCCCGATATTCTTCACAGAAATAATAGCTCAATATTGTGAAATCATTCACCAGTTCATGGAAGATCTAAATAAGGATGAAATTAATAATATTTGGATTCATCAAGACAGCACGACCATTTGTATTAATTTCTAAGGGCTTGTAGCCACTTCACTTTCCAGACTTAACCCCGCTGGATTTTTACTTCTGAGGTTAAGCAAAAAGTGATGTTTATCGAGAAAACCAGCAACTTTAAACTGCTTTCGTGATTTCACTTAGAACATTCCAAACGAACAACTTGTGAGAGTCTTCAAGAACAATTAGAAATGTGTGGAAATATGTTTAGATATTTACAGGGACTATTTCCAATAACAAGAAAAATCAATGTTAAATTTTGTTGTTCTAGTGCATGACAAGTATATATAGTTACTTTTCGAATGTACTATATTATATTCATATTTCAATTTACTTTTCATTAGTCAAACTTATTACTTGAAGAAAAATTTTTAAGGCGTTCAGCTACTCAAGAAGGTTGTTCCTTATACATCCTAAAAAACAGAACGAGACTATTTCATCTAGTACCCAATTCATCATTATAATTTAAGTGATCATCAAGTACGGAATATATTTTTAAATTATATATCACAATAAATTTTATTTGAATTTAATGATGGCCTTGAAAATGCTGAAATTTTTAAAATTTGTAACATTTCTAGTCAGTAAGAAATATGACTCCAGAAATAAATAAATAATTATAAATACTTGTAGTCACTGCGACCTCTATTTCCTTAGACAAAATTACCCCTTGCAGATATTTTTTTTTAGTAAATATGTAAATTTATTAATCAACAAGATAATTTAGGTTATTACTCTTTTTTAATAGAAAATAAACATAATATTTTAAATGAACAATAAATTCCTAATAACTGTTCAGAATGTTACCATGTTTGGTGAGGTATTTTTTAACATTTCTCATAAATGAAATATTTTAAATAAAGCTGATAGGTTTTTTTTTGTAACAAAGACAGTTTTGGAATGAAATTCGTATTTTTGCTGAATGTAACATGAAAAGATCAGTTTGTGGAAAACCGTTTGATGATTAACTAAACTTATATGAACTATGACTAAGTTAAAGAGAAAATTTTAAACAAATTTCTGTAAAAAATCATCCAAATTGAATAACTCGCTACTTAGATAAAGTGTCATTAATTACTCTGAAATAATAATAATAATTTAAATATCACATTTTTAATAATACATTAAAATATAAAAATGAAGTTACAAATTAGAAAAATGTTGAAAAAAATAATATTTGATAAATCTATATATATAAAAATCAATGTTTGTTTGTCTGTCTGTTCCAACTTAACTTGAGATCTACTGGACAGATTTATCTCAAATTTTGCACACCTACACTTTGAAGCCCTGCGGTGAACATGGGCTAATTTTTTTGGACCTTTGACATAACAAAATTTTACAATGAAATTTAAAACACTTTATTTCTTCCTTAAAGTTTATATAATTTTCAAAATGACTTTGATTTTCAAGAAAAATTTAACTTTTAGCTAACATTTTTTTTCAACATTGAATTGATTAATTTTGAAAAGGGCTGAAGTTTTAACGTACAGTTATTCCTGAGTTTCAATTGATTTAGCGCACATGCATATGTAATTTTTACGATTCATTCATTTACAATTTTTTAAAGCCGTTTAAAAACATAAATAAATAGCCGCTTTTGTTTATCATGTGTGTGTTACTAATTTAAAGTGTGTAAAGTATTTAACTGCAATCTTTTAAATTCTGTGATCTTTTTTCAAAACATCATACCGTGCCTAAAAGACATTCTTCAATCGGGAGAAATACAAAAAAAAGCACGTATGATAAAAACTGTTCATGTGGCAGAGACTGAAGACGAAAGACAGTCAAGATTGGAAACCGACCGAATACACACAGCCCGATCCCATTCGACTGAAACAACTGAGCGACAGGAAATACTTTAGAAAGCGACCGAATTCGTACAGATCAATCCCGCTCGACTGAAACAACTGAGCAATGGGAAATGCGATATGGCACCATTACTGTATGTGTGACTGATTGCACCTGCCTCCAGTTATTTGACTAATAAATATAAAATAAAAAGATTGACCACCACAGGAAATGCAAGTAATCATATAGCGTGAGCGAAGCTGCTACTGGGAGCTAGTATATTATATAACACAATGGCTAGTTTAGTCTATAAATGATGCAATATGTTTTTTTACAATTATTTTTGAACAATATATTATTTTCCTACTTAGTGAGTGCGGCCTCTGCGTTTACTTCATTGATCTTTAGTAGATAAAGTGAAAAATTTAATCAATTTTTACTAGAATTTAATTTTTTTCTGTCTATTCCATAATTAGAAATATACAGTTTCTTGTAGACTTCAATCTCTTTAACTATTTTGTCAATAATGATAAATCGTACTTTATAACCAGTTTATTTCTTTAAAATTTTCATAATTTTCACTGGGCGATACAGCAAATATTAAACCAGTATAATGTTTTTAACTCGCATAAGAATTCTGCTCATTACTACTACTCGTTTCATTAAATCATTTAATACTGTGTTTATTACCTTCGACTGGAATAATCTCAAAACATTTAATTCATTTACATAGTCAGTCACTGCTGAATTCATACTTTTGGTTTTTTTACTATTGTAAGTTAATTTGAATGGCTCTACATTTCTTAGACAGAATATTTTTATCGTTTCCTTCACTCTCACCCACTATTCAAACTAGTGATAACATAACAATTGCTTCTACCAAAAACGAAACTGAATACGGCAAAAATAGCACATGTTCACACAATAACAATAACATTACCCTTCAAAATTCATTCCAAAAACATGTTTATTATTAACAAACTACAAAACCAGCTTTTTTAAAAGCCAATATTATTTCTGAAAGATATAAATTAACCTAAAAAAAAAACTAATTAGAATTTACTGTATATTCAAAGAATTATAGTATTTTCTTTTTAAAGAGTAATTTGATGAAAACCTCAATTACCTTGTTGACAAAATACAAAACTACACAGAACCAAAAAAAAATTGCAGGATTATTTTTTGTTAAGTTTAAAGAAATTTTTTAATTTTGTTTATTTTGCTTACCTCTGCAAGAAGTAATCTAGTCTTAAACAGAGACATAGTATAATACATACTATGTAATATATTACGACTGTGTTTACGATTTTCAACTGAAACCAGTTACAAAACAAATTAATTCATTTGTACTGAAAATCATTGCTGATCCAATACTTTATATAATTAACTCTTTTTACAATGTCAGTTAATCTAGATTTCTTAAACAATTGTTTCCTTCATTTTTATCATAAAAAATGAAACTGAGTGATAATATAATATAAAAATTACTTTTATCAAAAACGAAACTGGATACAGCAAAAATAACACCTGTTTGTAACAAAACAATTGTATTAATAATGATGAAATATATATATATATATATACAAGGTGTGTGAGAAAAGTAATGAGATTGGTAACACTGCGAGCAATCTGGCAATGCTGTATCTACCGGTCTGTGCTAGACTGGTTTGTTCATCCCTTCCACATGCTCAGTACGAGTTTCAACTCCATTCAGCCAACACATTATTTTTGACAGTGAAGTTGTGTTTTTGTTGTGTGTTACGAAGGTTTTGTACTTTTAATAATTATATATATAATTTAATTAATTTAAATTTAGTAAAAAAAAATTTAGTTAAATTAATAACGTATATAAAAACAAACACTAAGTACTAATTTTTCTCCTTTTATAAATGACGAATTAGAATAAATAGTTTTATACAATAAGAACATGTACTTATGATTTGCTACAATTAAATTTAAATTTGCTATTTTTTTAACATTTTCACTGCACTCCATATTAATAAAAGCAACAGAAAAAACAGGTACTTACGTATTAACGCCACCGCAGCTACAGCTTTATTTAAAAACAAAGTAGTCGATCGGATTTCGGTGGAAAATGAACAGTCTCTTTATTAATTTTAATAAATGGTTATTTATATTTATTTATTTTATAAATATAATTTAACCAAACTTAACCTACGCTCGCTAACCTTGACTAATTAACACCGTAATTTTTTGAGTATTTATTTAATAAATACAGTAATTATTGCAGTTATTTATTATTTAAATAATCAAATCACTCCTGTTAATTAGTCAAGGTTAGCGAGCGTAGGTTAAGTTTGGTTAAATTATATTTATAATATAAATAACCATTTATTAAAATTAATAAAGAGACTGTTTTGAATCTATGTTAAACTCTAAATCAGCCCATTTTCCACCGAAATCCGATTGATTACTTAGTTTTTAAATAAAGCTGTAGCTGTGGTGGCGTTAATACATAAGTACCAAAAAACATGTACCATTTAATACAATTTTGATACTTAAAAGTTTGAATAAGACTTTGCTTTGTAGAAAAATTTTTTGAAATTGAAATAATTTTAATAATTCTATAATAAAAAAAATTAAACTATTATTTTAATTTTATTATCGTTTATTGTGTTTCAAAAGACAAGATTTTAAAATCAATATCTATAAAAGTCAATAATTTATCCTTTTGAATGAAATAGTAAACAAAATAGTTAGTAAAATGCACTGTAACTTTATAATGTTTATCTTTATTATGTCTGTCATGAATTAAAACATCTGAGGTGTAATCGAGACTAGTTAGAATTGGTTTCTAAGAGTGAATTTATTTCAGTCACCACCTGTGATAATAAAAATATTGATGATGGGGCTGAATATTACTTCCGTCCATACCAACCCACTTTAGGTAGATTAGTATGCTAATACGTAACATTTATTAGGCTTACGGGAGATAAGTTCGCTTGTCATACTCTTTGGTGATGCTTGGCATGAGATTTTGTTATTCTTAGGAATGACTAAGCCATTTTCATGAGCGATTTAATCTCATGTCAGATCACTTGCAACAATCAGGATGTGGTAACCAACATATGTAGACAAGAGTTTTTGAGAACAGACTCGAGAATGTTTTATGACCTCATGTCACAATACGTGACGACTATTTCCATCAATTATAACAAGAATTATTTTGATGTACAAGAGGTAATAAAATCATTATTAGATCTAAGTACATAGTGGTTCGAAAGGAGGTCAAATAATTTACATCCTCAATCTTGGCCTACTAGTAGAATCAGAGAAAGGAATTAGAATTTTTTAATAGTGTTTAATGAAGTGAACAAAGGTGATTACATTCAAATGTAGGAACTTTATAAACGACAAAATAGTTTTAAATGTTTGCGATATAACCTATAAGGAAACGGGCAGAAAAGGAAGAAGAAATCACACAGAATCTTGGCAGCAAACACAGTAAGATTTGCCTTAAATAAGGTTATTTAAAAGCAGAGCCTTATCAACATATACTGGGACTGCAAATAATTCAACACTTTTGCATAGAAGTGCAATAACGGTACTGAGGGAAAGATATGTAAGAAGATTATATGCAACTGAAGTCCAAGTACAAAAAAAGGATACAAACACTATTAAAGGATCGAATAAGTGAGTGAAGATGACAGAAAAACTAGAGATATTATGAATGAATAAGGAATTAAATTATGTAAATGAATAATGTCAGATCAATCAGCAAAAATATAAATAAAAATTTTTAGGAATATAAACTTAAGAAAAATGGTATTAATAGAAATAACTGTAGGAAAATGCAAAATTACTGTGTTATAATAGGCCCATGCATGTGAAAAAGATATTTTTAACCTGTTTAATGCAGAAAAATAGTTAAGGAGTAATATGTTGCTCTAATTCCCTACAAAAATAGTCATCTGACAATTTAGACTCAGGCACAGAACTTGATCGGTTTGCTCCAATCTATTGGTTTGGATTAGAAATCCTTCAAATGAACTGAAACAAACCAATCTTTCTACCGAGAATCGTTCTTTTCTTAATAACTACATTTTTTGTTACCTTTCATCCCTTCCTTCCCAATGGTGCTTTCTAGATTTGACTAAGTGGTTACAGGATTTATGGACAAGTTATGAGGATGTTTAGATAATATTCTAACTATCTGTGACTTCTGGTGAAAGTTAATCTGACTTAATGGAGATTCTGTGTTCCATCTGGCAACCGCACAAAAAGCTTAATCGGCAATTGAATTGTTTATCGTCTAAAGCCAGGCTTTTTAACACTTCCTAATTCATACTTAACCTGGTAAAAACTAAAATGATAATTACATACTGATTGTAGAAAGAGTGTACGATGAAAAGTTTCTCACAGGCAGCAATACATTAATTTTTTTCTTTTCACGATCTTCCCAGAGGTTCTTATAACTGTAATTCATATAAAGCATTACAGTTATAATAACTCGGTGAATTAGTGAGAGTTGCTTTTATTTCGAGTAATGATATACACTGCATAGCCAGATCCTGTGGTAAACTGTGTGAATATGTCAATTCTTACGGTTGAATATCGTCTGCATTTTGGTGAGCTTGGCGTGCTAATTTATGACAGTAAACTTAGGCAAGTGAAGAAGGCAATAAGGAAACCACTTTACACCTTACTTTCTTTCGTAAGGCCTGAAATTAAGAGGTTTTTTTGGGTGGGAATAGCTCAGCCATATTTTGTTATTAGTTATAGTACTAAACATAAATGCATGAATAAAGTTCACAGATGTATAATGAAGAAAAACATATAAAGTAATAAAAAGAAATAACAAGCACAAACCAAAAATAAATAATAACACAATTTTAACCTTGCAAATAATAACAAATTAATGAATCAAGATCAAGATCAATTTTTCAACAGCGAGATGGTTTCATGCTGGCAATGATAGATTTAAGTGCATAATACTTTGTATTGAAATATAAAATATTCGCTTAATAATGATCAAAATATAGTATAATAGTAATAAAATTTAATCACAATTTAAGATAATAATTTTATAAACGTTAATAAGGAAAAGCAGGAACAATGAAAGTATGTTCTTCAAAATACTTTTTTCAGAATAATGTAATACCATACTTATATTTTATTTATTTAAAATTTAAATAAATCCTACATTTGTATTTTTTTGTATATAAGAATATTCCACTAGATACAGTACCTTAATAAAATATTTAAGGGACCATACATCTCTATTTGATAAAACGTCAAAAAAAAGAAAACTTATTTATCACTTTTATACGTAAATTTATGTAATAAATATAAAAATATAACTTTTTTTCTTTTTAACCTCTGGGATTACAATCAGGTATTGCTTCATAGGATGAATGATTTGTAGCATGTGTCAAAATACCATGCCTGACCGGGATTCAAACCTGGGACCTCCGGATGAAAGGCCGAGACACTACCGCTTGTGCCATAGAGGCCGGATTAAAAATATAACTGCCCATCATTTGTAGACAATGCGAGTACAACTCTTATAGCTAAAGATTGCTCCAAAGCAGAAATACAAAACAAAGAATTATTAAAACGGTCGACCATAATAGGAATCAACATCTCCTTTGAAAAAATTAAAATAATAAAATACATTAAAAATACACATGAAAACTTGGAAATTAATAATTAAAAAATTGAAGGAGTAGAATACATCAAATATCTAGGTGAATGAATCAGTCAGAACCTATTAGAAAAGAAAACAGAATCTAGAACACAAAATAAGGAACTACCATTTCAATTAATCAGAAATACAAATAAGAAGTCATTATCGTGGAACTCAAAGATTAGATACCAGAAAACATTAATAAAAACAGAACTCCTAATGCTACATTATAACAAATTTTAGATAAAAAAATATCCTAAAAGAAAGAAAGAAAAATAATAAAGAAAATATTAGGTCCAAAATTTCAAAATAATGAGATAAAATTAATCCCTAATAAAAATCTGTATCTAAAAATTGAAAAAAAAACTCTCAGACACCACGAGAAAAAACAGGAAAATCAGTTTCTACAGTCATATAGAATACAAAACAAACATTTGAAATTTTCAAAAATAGAAAAAACTAAAAGCAAATGGTTCAAACAAATCCAAAAAGATTTAAATTAATTAAATATTACAAATGAAATAATTGAAAACAGAGCCTACCTCAGAGAAATATTAAAAGATAAAAACCAAAATCCGAAAAAGGGAATTTTCAGAAGACAGGAAGAAAGCAACCTCAGAAAAATGAAATAATCTATATATATAAAAATCAATGTTTGTTTGTCTGTCTTCCAACTTAACTCGAGATCTACCAGACAGATTTGTCTAAAATTTTGCACACCTACACTTTGAAGCACTGCAGTGAACATAGGCTAATTGTTTTGGACCTCCGACATAACGGTTGCGAGTTATCGGCGTTAAATATAAGGGTGTTTTACTGACACGGTGACAGTGTGACAGCTGCACAAAGAGTGTTTTGGCGACACTACGAGAACCCACCCTGCGGTCAAGTTCCTTCTTCACGCAATCAATACTTAGGTTCGTAACTTTGAAGAGACTGGTTCAGCTTTGAAAAGGCCTAGTGGGCATGTATTGTTTGTAAATACACCAGAAATCACTGAAAGCTTGACGCCATGAAAGCTAAAGTGATAAGGAGTCCTCATCGTTTGGTGTGGAAAATTGTTTCATTATTGGAGCTCAGACGTTGGAGCGTGCAAAGAATATTCTGTAACCTAAAATTTCATCACGATTCAAATTGTTCAAGAAGTGAAATCTAACGACTGTATATTGCGTCAGCAATTTTGTAAAAAACTGTTATTTAAAATCAATGAGAATGCTAACTTTATTGAAAATCTTTGGATGTTAAATGAAGCCCATTTTCATTTAAGATGATATGCGAATAAGCAGAACTTCCGTTACTGAGCAGGGCACCTATACCATAATTTTACATTATCTCATATCATTCACCAGAATGCTACTTTTTGAGATGTTCCAAACATTTTAACTATTTTATCAGTTTTCAAAGCAAGACTAGTAAACTGTATTCCTAAAAACTAGATGCAGAACTTCACAAGGCCTGAGAATATCTCTGAAAGAACTCATGTTTAATAAAGTGTTTCTTTAAATTACTGAACTTAAATAATGTTGAATGTAGTTTCATAATTGCTATTAGTTTCACTATATGCTAATAGCAATTATTAGAGGCTGACCATAGCAGATGATTTGAAAAACAGAAATAATTTTTTTTTTTTAAATAAAGTAAATTTGAATAATCCAATAGCTGTGGATCAAGGATATGTATAGTCCCTTAATATACCTATTTTAAAATAACATTACAACAAGATTATGTTTTAAAATATATAAATTTAGGTAATTCACATTTAAAAATAACTTAAATAACCATTAATTTTTTTATACATTGGTGCATTTTTCAATATAAGGCCAGTTTTAGTCACATAGATATGCAATATATTTTCATTTAATAATAATAACACATTAATTAATATAACAAATAAATATTTGTTATATTAATTATAACAATATAGTTTATGAAACAATTACATAAAAAAAAAAACACTTTTATTTATTTATTATTATGCAACAAAAAATTATCTCAGTAAAGCCCATATCATTAAAGATTTGTTATAAGTTAACCAAGGTTTTGTTGTTCATATATTAAATTTAAAAAAAAAAACTGAAAAATATTAAAATAACTAACCGATAACTTTCAAATGATAATAAGACGATACTAAAGAACTCTAAATACTAATATACTTATTAAAATTAAAGCTAGTTTTAGGATGATGACTCGCTAGAAAACAATACAATTAATAGTACTGTAAATACACTTACTAGTGTATTTAGCAATTCATGACATTCAACCAAAAAAATCATACGTTTTACATAAAATACGTAAGAAATGAAAAATCTAATTTAAGTTAGCACATTGTTGTCTCCAGCAGCCAAATGTAATTTAAAACGAGAAGCATAATCATAAAAAGATTGCCTTTTACAGATTTCACCAAATCAATTCAATGAAATATGTATGAATCAAGTTATTGATGCTTTGGAATCATTTCTCTTAGCGACTACCACACTGAATAAATTTCATTATTTTTACTGACAGTAAACAGATTCTGATTGATAAAAAAAAAATCAGTACATTTCTAATTCTATACAGAGTAAATGACTTTAAAAAGATGACGTAGGTTTCTTTTTGTACATTGTAATTTTTTATAACGCAATAAAATTAAACCTCTCACATTATACCCAATTAAAAAGTTTAACAAAAACAATTGTGCACAGACCTCTATGTCTATAACCAACATAAAACATTCTTTTGAGAAGAACATCATCTGAGAGGGCTTTGAAAACGATTAAAAAAGAAATTTTAATGAAAAATCTATTTTTTTTACATATTTAGGCACTTTTACGTTTAACTTAAATTATTCTTTACATTGATTAATTCTGGATCAAAACAAATGCTTTTGGTATTTAATAAATCCTTTATAATACCTTTTTTTTAAATAAAAATTCATTACGATGAATATATTTTTAAACCAAACAATACAACAATCAAATACAAACAACTGCGAAAGAAAGGTAAGGTATAAAATTTTCATTAACAATAATGAACAAACTACCCAATTACTATATTTTAATAATTAATTTTTTAAATATTTAAATCTGCTAATCCTACCCTACTCAAGAGAATTTGTATGTGTGTCTCTGTGTGTGTGTGTGTGTGTGTGTTTGTGTGTGTGTGTCCAAGCCCCTTAGCTAAAGTCATATATATGATTTTAAAAGGATAATTGATAGTATTTTCCGTGTAGATTTATTTGTGTTGAAGATAGTTAGTTGTGTTTTAAGATCTGCTACGATATTAAATGAATGAATTACGGTAGTAAAATTTATTAATTTATTTTATAATTATTATTACTGTTGTTATTTAATGTTTATAAACATTTAAGAAAAAATCTTATGATTTTTTTGACAGACAGTATTTCCATCATGTAAGCATGTTCTTTGTTGCTAAATATTAACTTTGATATAATCTTTGATATATCTTCTATATCCTATTAATCTTCTTATTTTTTTTTTTATTATTAAAATAAAATAAATAAAATTAATAAATAATAAGTAAATAAAAATACAAATACAAAAAAAAATCTACCCTTAGATAAAAATAATCTACACTTAGAAATTAAATAAAATAATCTGTAAATTAATTGATAACAGTGTTTCTAGCAGGAGAATCCTTACACCCAAACTTGTTCCTCACAGCCAATCAGAGGGCATCTGGTACAAGTGGCTAGTTATAGGTCATGTGGGTCAAATCAAATGGTAAACAATAATAAAAATTAGAAAAATTTTGAATCCTATATATCCTCCTCACCAATTTATTGATTTTGAAGCCAACACCTCTTTTTTTATTGTGTCAAGAAAGGTTTAATTAGTGTTGGAACCACGCATTCTTAATAATGTGCTGAATTATTGCAAAACATGTTTGAGATGGGTTCCAAGACAGTCAAGCCCATAAAGACACCTGAAATTGAATTTGTTCTGAGCTCAACCCAAATCCAAACGGCAAAGTCTTGGGTGAAAACATCACCACTAAAAAAAATTCAAAACTCATGCATCAGTTGGTAAATTGATGTTGATGGTCTTCTCGGACTTGAAAGGCCCCCAACTATTTAGAAGAACAACGAACAAGGACTATTTAGAAGAACAACGAATCATGAACAGCGAGTACTATTCTAACATACTCCAACAGTAAGTGAGACCCGCAATAAGGTGAAAAATGTCAGGGCACTCTCTCGAAAGGTGTGATTCTCTTCCATGACAACGCATGGCGCGCCCACATCGCTCAGAGAGTGGGAGAAACACTCGAGAAGTTGAGTTGGGAGGTATTGCCAGATTGTCCTTACAGCATGACCTTGCCCCGTCCAATTTTAATTTGTTTTGCCTCTCAAAGACTTTTTACACAGCAAGAAGTTTGATGATAATAAAGTGGTCAAAAAAGCGGTACATGAATGGTTCAAACATCAAGGTAAAGGACTTCTACACTGTAGGAATCAGAAAGCACACGGAATGGTGGAACAAAACTGTCTAAACTTACTTGTCTAAATGTTACTGGAAACTATGTTGAAATTCATTGTCGTTGAATAAATCGTTTTCTCTCTACATCAATTTGTCTTGTTAATTATTGAATGTTCCTTGTACAAAGAATTCAACTAAATTATTTGTATCATTTATCTTATCATCTACAAACAGTATTTGGTATTACCTTAAATTGCAATATTTATGTGCATTGAATTGATGAGCGAAGCTCATCATAAATGTTGGAGGACTATCAATTCTGAGCTACATTTATTGAACGATAATTAGAGTGATTTACAATTCAAAATTAGTAAGTAAGAGTTATAAGAATATAATATCTAACTCTTTCCTTTGATATATTAACCAATATAAGGATATTCACCTTACAAAATTCAGGTACTTACTTAGAAGTATTAAGTAAATGCCTACTAAAATTATGATTCTGGAGCACATCTTCAAATAAATGACTGCAATATTCAATTTTTAGGTTATCTGCATTACGGAAAAATTTAAACTACCTTGGGTAAAAAAGAACAGGGCTTTACTGTGTATGATTTTTTTTTTATTTTTAATAATTAAAATTCAATCTTCTCATTTTTAAAAATATTTTTTAATTAAACTACACAATAGTATTATGAAAGAAAAACATATTTGGTTTAACAAATAAATAAATGGCATGCTTTTCTCAAATAAATTATACCTTATAAATAAATCTTAAATACTGTATGCAAATTATCATTTATAAAATCTAAATTCAAAAACAGTTGATAATCCATATTATCATATTAGGTTTATGATCAAACCTGTTTTTTTTTTTCGGTTTATAAAAAAGAATTCTATATAAATAATTGTCTTACAACTTGATCAAAAATAGTTTTTTGAAAAACATTTATAGGCATGAGATGTCAAAAGTGAAGGCCAGCTGGTTATTAACAGACTAGGAGAAAAAGAATTACTACTGTTTAAAATCTGTAAATTCATACATACATTAATTTTCTACATAGTAACCATTGTTTTCTAAAGTTCTTACCATATTAATAAACAAGATTTTTTTTTAGATTATATCCTCTGTATAAAAACCACCCTCAGCTGGGTTATCAAATAGTTCCGCATTGCTGCTTTTAGCTCCTTATTTTACTTCAGCTGTAAGGTCTATTTGGTAAATAATGATCAAAATGATCCTGTCTTTAATGATGTTTCTTCTAAACATGTGTTTAGAAGTACTGCTGTCAACATGGATCTACCTTGTATAAAGTTTGAGTCTAATTTGTCAGAAACAGTTCAAAACAAATTTCTAAAAATTCTACACAAAAATACTTACCATGACACGTTAATTTTTCTTCAAGTTATTTATTTATTTGTTCAAAAAACATTATCTGTCTGAATATTAGGCTTTCCAACACCTCTCCTTGTGATAATTACACAGTGGCTCTTCATTACATTTCTTTTACTTATTACTGCAAGCTCATAGATGTACAATTCATAGAAATTCAGCCATGTTGATCTTCTACATTAATAAATTATATCGCACACTGGACTTTACAAATGACAAAGACTATTTGTATCGAACAATCCACTTTTAATTAGTAACTGGCCTTTATTTTTGACATTAGCATCACTCATACACACACACACACGTGCACACACACACACACACACACACACACAAAACTGTTACTCATATTACCTTTTTTATGTTTTATTTATTATTTTCTAAGATATATATATATATATATATATCTTAGAATATATATATATATATATATATATATTTAAATATTTTTTATGTATATCAATGAAAGAAATTAAATTGTAAATATACAACAGAATAGACATTACATTTTTGAATAATACTAATAATTTTTAAACTATTAATGAACAATTTAAACAAAACAATACTGTTAAAAAAAATCATGAAAAAGCAGATATGAAAGCATTAAATAAGTATATAAACAACAAAAGCTAAAGTAAATAATATGATATTCTTTAATTATATTAAAGTTACTACAAGGCGCAAAAAAAATTAATTATTCATTACACATACTGATTAATAACTCAAATTCAAAATAATTTATAAATATAAAACTTACATTAATCACCAATAAAATTTTGACAAATATTTTTATTTTTTTATAGTAGTTAGGCCACATATATATAATAAAATATCCTAAATCTATAATCAAAATTTGCATAAATAAAAACATAAAATAATTATTATAACCTAAAATATTTCTAACAGAGATTATTTCAACACAAATAAATTATAAAGACTTAAATAAATATTTTTTTTTTATATCATTCTTTTTACATAAAAAAAATTCTATTTTTAATTTTATAACGGTACAGAATTTATTATTTTACGTACATTTCTAAATATTTATTAAACATTTTTGATTATTTAATTCATCTAATCTTGATGGGTCAAATTAATGGCACTTTATTACAAATCAACAAAATCACAAATGCCGATTATAAAAATAAATTAATACAGGCAAAAGATTCTCTTTATAGAAGCTATACTAACAGGTGGGATTTGGGAAGGAGAAAAAAACGAGATCAATCAACAACCTTGACGGGTTTAACTTAAAAATGAATTGGAAAAATGTAATGAAATATATAAATTAATTGTGAAAACAAAAATTGAATATGAAATAAATAAGAATAAATACAATAAAAATGAACATAATGAAAAGTTAAATAATATACAAGTCATAAAAGAATGGTGGGGTTTCTGTAATTCAGATCAAGGCAGAAGGGAAATTTTGAGAAGTTATGTCGGTAGTCCTGATAGCCTCCAACCCAAAAGTTTGTGTAAGTGCAGTTCAAACAGTCACACCGGTTTTTGTATTGTTGCTGAGGTGTGTTTGGTTTGTTACTATGTTCACTGTTCAAGAAAAAGCAAAGTGTGTTTTGCGGCAAGCTGAATTAAAGTACAAAATTTTAATTTAACATGCATTTTGACATGAATATAGAAAAGAGCCACCGCATGAAAATAATATATGACGTCGGTTCAAACAATTCAAAGAAACCGTATCTGTTCTCAAGGAAAAATCAACCGGCAGACTGCTAGTAACACACGAAACTGTTTAACAAATTAGACAATCTGTAATCAGAAGTCCTAACATAAATCCATCTCTCATCAAAGCCTCAAGTTAGATATTCAAAAAACAATTCACAAAATTTTACACGAAAGATTGAAATTACACTCGTATAAAATCCAGCTACTGCAGCAATTAAAACCCGATAATGGAGAAAAATGTTTCAACTTCGCTGTTGAAATTTTCCACAAAATTAATGAAAATTTTTAGAAAAAATAATTTTTACAGATGAAGTTACATTCCATATTAACAGGTATGTTGACATACACGATTCACGAACACGGGGAAGATCGGAAAACTCGCATGTAATTTTTGAGAAACAACATGACACGTCTAAAGTTAATGTCTGATGTGATGTGATGTAAAATCATGTAATCAGGCCTTTTTTCTTCGCTGAAAATACTGTTAATGGAAATTTTTATCTCGATATGTTAAACAATTACTGCTTTCTTCAACTGGATGAACTCAAAAACACGCATCAAATTCACTTCCGACAAGATGGTATGCATCCCCGCACTTTAATGCATTTGTCAGTCAGGCTTTGAATGGAAAATTTGGAGATCGATGAATAAGCCAGCAAGGACCTATACCCTGGCTTCTGAGGAGTTCAGACCTGACACTGCGATTTTTTTCTTGTGGCAGTATATAAAAAAACATTATTTATTTATAAAAAAATACATCACTATGTCACTTAAAGGAAAGGATTAAGAAGCAAATGTAACCGTAAAAGAAGATATGTTAATTCGGGTACGGGCAGAAACTGACTATAGATTGGACATTTGCCAAGTTGAAATTAAAAAGTTACGTAAAAAAACTGATAGAGATGACAAATTCGATAAATAAACGACATCAACTGTACGTATTTTTTCCATTTAATCCATATTCAAAACCCCATCATTCTTTTACAAAAACTCTGTATAAAAAGGGCAAAATATAAAAAAAATTAGAAATTTTGCTACTTAGACTATCGGTTTTCAAAGCAGCATAACACTTTCTCCAGGGGTACATTCTATAGTGTTAGGATTATAAAAAAAAAAATATATATATATATATATATTTTTTATATATATATATATATATATATATATATATATATATGTAAGTGCGAAAAGGTACTTGTACAGATAAAGTATTATAACTTTTTTAATAAAATAGTTAAATTTTTTTCAACTATAGATTTACAATTTTGAGAACTCTGAATGCAATTAATAGATAGTATATTTGAAGAAATTTACATCTTAAGAAAAAAAAATGATACAGATGACTACTCAACCTCAAGTCCATTCATTGCTAGACATTGACAGAAATACTCTAATGCTTGCACATCATTTATAAAGAATTCCTAAGAAGTCCTAGTTAAATCTATATTATAAGAACATATTTTTTCAAATATACTCATAAAAAGACAATTAAAATAAAATTACCCAGTTTGGTAATTTGTGATGTTTGATAATTTTTATCTAACGAGCAGAAACATCATTCTGTAAAAAATAACGGACAATTTCATCTTTAAAAATACAGAATAATACGTTGATTATGTTAACATCTCATTTTGGCTGGGCTTTTATTAATTTTTAGAATTTTACACAGATATTGTTTTAAATAATGACATAAAAAAAAAACACAGATAAATATATTTTTATTCAATAAAAATTAAGTCAAACAGGTCTTTGTTAATATTAAAATTTTTAAACGTTAATAACTCTTGAACCTACAAACAAATTAATCTTAAAACATTTTTATTCTCTCTTACAATTTTTTGTTCTTTTCCGCTGTGTGGTTAAATTTCTGAATTTGCAATACTTAGGGATTTGAATGATTTATACTGGAGAAAGAATGAAAGAAAAAATGATTCATTTAATACCTATATTCCCACATGTAGTAAAACAATACCTACATTGCATTATTTAGGCTTTATATAAGAATACTATTAATTTCAATTAAGATTTTATTTAATTTTTATTTTAATTTTTCAAATTGAAATCTCAGTAATTACTAAGTCAAGTTTCATCATTAAAATTTCATTATATTTAGAATTTTCTGAAGTTTAATTTGATCTTTTTTATTTTTCTCAAGACTGAGTTTTAATTTTTTTTTTTTTCAAATTTTGTAGGGGAATAAGGAAAAACGTTTTAATTAGATAAAAAGATCATTTGAGTATATTTTTATTTTCAAATCAATGTTTAAGACATTATTAAAGGTGTCAGTAATTCAAGTGATCATCTGACTTTCTGAATCATCGTTAAATATTTTACTTTAAAATTACTAATATCATTATACTTTAACTTGGTCTACTGTAGGCATATTGCATTCAGTCAGTCCATTACCAACTATCATGTCACAAAGTGCAAGTGAACACCAGCCGGTGGAGAGAATGCCATTCATCAGGACTTCTCCAATCTGATCTGTATAATTTAAATATATTGGGAAAATTTTTTATATATATAAATTTTTAAACACAGTATATTTTATTTGGTGCAGCTTTTAATTTTTTTATAAAATGATCAGACAGGAAACATCAAAATAAGCTTTTTTTTTTTATTTTTATATTAAATACATAATACTAATTTCATACAGAGGAAAGATAATTTTAAATACAGAGTTATCATAAAAGAATGGTGCGGTTTCAGTAATTCATAGGAAGATTGTAGGCAAATTTCTAGATGTTATATTGGTATCCCTGAAAGACTCCAACCCAAAAGTTTGTTTATCAGCAGTTGTAACCGCAACATCAGTTCTTGTATTGTTGTTACTGTGAGTTTAGCAAGTTACTATGTTCTCGGATAAAGACAAAGCAAAGTGTGTTTTATTGATGGCCGAATTAAAATCCATAATTTTAGTTCAACGTGTGTTTCGACGTCTATTCGGAAGAGATCCGCTACAAAAAAAAAACATATGACGTCGGTTCAAACGATTCAAAGAAACCGGATCGGTTAAGAAACAGAAATCAACTGGCAGACCGAGTGTACCAGACGAAACTGTTGAACTAATTAGATCGGCAATTAGAAGTCCTGGGAAGTCCATCCCCTGTCGAAGCGTCGAATTAGGTAATCCAAAATCAACAGTTCACAAAGTTTTATGTAAAAAACTGAAATTACACGCTTATAAAATCAAGATACAGCAGGAATTGAAACCCGATGATGGTGTAAAACGTTACAATTTCGCTGTTGAAATGTCGGACGGCCTAAGTGAAAACGAATCATTTTTAGACTATATAATTTTTACAGATGAAGCTACATTCCATGTGAATGGATGCGTTAACAGACACAATTAACGAATACGGGGCTCTGAAAACCCACACGCAATTATCGAGAAACAACACGATTCGCCTAAAGTTATTGTTTGGTGTGGTGCGATGAAAAATCGTGTAATAGGGCCTTTCTTCTTTGCTGAAAAAAAAATTAATGGAGTCGTGTATCTCGACATGTTAACCGATTATTGCTTTCCTCAGCCGGACGAACTCGAAAACATTCATCGACTTCATTTCCAACAAGATGGTGCTTCCCCCGCACTTTAATGCATCGGTCACGGATGCTTTGAACGAAAAATTTGGAGATTGATGGATAGGCCGGCAAGGACCCGTACTTTGGCCTCCAAGGAGTCCAGACCTGACACCTTGTGATTTTTTCTTGCTGGGGTACATCAAAAGCGTTGTTTATACGCAAAAAATTTGTGACCTAAACCGCTTAAAAAACAGGATTGATGAAGCGATATGACAACCGTAAACGAAGAAATTTTAACTAATGTTTGGAGAGAAGTTGAGTTTCATTTGGACATTTGTTGAGCGACTAAGACTGCACATATTGAAATTTATTAATTATGTAAAAAAATGTTTGTATGACAAATTTGAAAAATAAAAAACATAAACTGTAAGTAATTGTGTTGTAATTTAAACCATGTTCAAAACTGCACCATTCTTTTATTTATCAATCGGTTATTGTTATCATAATCAGTCAGTCTCAAAATGATTTATATAAAAAAAAATCTGCACATTATGATCAAACTTTAGCTATTGTTATCAGTTGTAATAATTATACACTAATATAAAAGATGTAAATTCTTAGGAATCTCTACAAAATGATCCTACTGTTCAAAACTTTCTAAACATAAGGGTCCAACAATGTAATTGTTAGATAATACGTAGGTACGTACGTAAATGGGTTTTTACCTGAAGCATAGCCATTATAAGGGCGGTTTGAACGAACAGTGTGTATGTGTTGATATAAGACATAGTGTCAGTAGGCTCAGTGCATAATTGTCATTTTACCATTGAAAATAAAATACGTGCGTAGTGTATAGGTACTCTTGAGATTTATTTAATTTATTTTGTGATCTTTTGACGTGAACAACTATAACTACTGAGTTATAAGACTATATAAAGTTCATCATAAATAACCCTACATATCATGGCAGATGAAAGAAAAAACATGTGGATTTATCTCTTAGAGAAGAGATAAATCCACAAGTGAAGATAAATCCTTTAGAGTGGTTTGATACATTGCCTAAAATGAATCAAATGAATGCAGCTATATACTTAAAAATTTCACAACCGCTCTTATGCAAAATTTAAAAAAATAGAGCAAGTATAGAAACTTCTCAAATGAAAAAATGTTCCGATTAATTATGTGTCAAAAAGCAGAAGAATTAGCAAAAGTTATAGGCAAACAATATTTCAATGCAACTGACGGATGACGGTGTCCAATATAGGGCGTCAAATTTTACCAAGCATTATAAGTAGGAAGACTACATTCACAAGCTGATTAACTCCAATAAAAGGCAAACTACCAAGAATTTAAAAAATTTTTTTTTTTTTTAAATAAAAAAACAAAATTTAATTGTCACTTAATGTTATCAATCTGTTATACTTATCAAAAGTTACAGGCCCCATACTGATCATAATAAGTGGACACCACTGTAACATAATTAATATTAAAATTTATTATTATTTTTTTTTAATTTATACTTAGGTTTCTCACGGTGTAAGAAATTTCAAGGATAAATTTCATGTTCTTCAAAATTAAATTAATAATATATTTAATTTCTCTAAAATTATTCATATCTTTTCAAAATTTATTTTTTTATTTTTAGAAGGAAGGGTATGCGTTCCAACTGACAAAACTGAATGATTATCAGCAAACATTGTAATGTTATATATATTTCATAAAACATATCAACAATAATAGCAGTTTAAAAAGATCTATTTTTTTATGAAAAAACATTAAAAAATGTATTTTACGATGTATTTTCATGTTTATAAGAAATTTCAACCTTCGTCGGTAAATAAAGTACCAACAATTAATTAAAAGATATATATGGTCAATAAATTTTTCATGGGATACGTAAAAATTTGTACAAATACAGACAGTATAATTTAAGAAAATGTACTGCCAATTGATAAAAAAGTCAGGAACCCACAGAAGCAATAAAATTACAGAAAATGACGTCAAGTAGCGTAAACACAAATAGTTATCAATTAGTGTAAACGCACTATCAAATATATAAAAATTATCTCAGAACAAACACCTTAGTAATTAATTACCTGAAAAAGATTCTTTTAATACTTGAATGGAGTCTTTTAATGCTTTATGGCAGTGAGAAAAGCAAAAAATAAAGAACAAACTCAAGAATTCAATTACTTAAAAAAAAAGTTTAAAATGAGAGACGTTTTAAAAAAAATTTAGATAAGAGAAATCTGTGGAAAAATATACCTAAAGAAAAATTTGGTAGGCTCTATATTAAGCCACTCAAAATAAATTAATTTAGTACCAAATTTTATGACAGAAGGAATTTTAATGAAAACCAAAAAATAAAATATAGGAAACAGAAAAGAATATCACAAGAAATAAGGTGAAAAAAGCATCTCAGGTTGGCAGAACCGCTTTGAAAATTCATAAATTTAACTCCTGCGAAATTTGTTGTAGATTTAACATGAAATGAAGCAATTTTTAAATAAGTTACTTAAGTTAAAATACAATTAATAAATTTAATTTATGTAAGAATTGGCTTTTATTTAACTATAAATAAACAATGAATTTTTTTTATTACTCTAACTTTATTTTTTTTAACAAATTGAGGCTTACTAGCATGAAGACAAGAAAGCCAGTTTGTGTAACTAACTTAAGTTAAAATGTATGTGTTGAGATCTATTCCATACCGAAATACTTTTTTTAATCTATTAATAATAGCTACTTGTTAATAAACCACGCTATTTCGTTTTATGATAAAGTAATTTTTTAAACAAAAAGTTACCAGCTTAATGTCAACATAGTGGCATCGATTACAACAACTTGAGTTTGAATGTAAGTACCAAAATTTAACACGAGGAATTTTTGATATACTAATTTACTATACAATCTTATGTCTTAAAAAAAACGCACAATTTATTAACAATTAAAAACAGCTAATTCTGACACGAGTTAGAATTCAATAACAGCACTCAAACTGGTTCTTTTAAGTGGTCCCACCGAAATGATTTAAGTAAAAATTTAATTAATTTCAAACTTAACTCGTGGCTAAGTCTCCAACGTTTAACATATAAATTCCTAAATCAGTTGTATCAATCTGATAGGAAAAATAAAAACAGTTTATTTCATTAGTACACACAGATCATATTTTATATCCAATAGTTAGAAGCTAATAAAAAATACATACACATGTTTTAATTGTAGCAAATTAAATACCGATACGCAACAACAAAAAAACTTCTCCTCCCAAAAAATAGTTGTATGGGAAGAGTTAGAATCTAAGTGCCAGTATAAAAAAAAGGTATTAATAAATAAACAGTGCATACATTAAGATACACATTTTCCACGCAAAAAAGTATGTAAATATATTGAAAATTACAACAAAATTATAAACTACAACAATTACAATTAGTACAATATCAGATACAAATCACAATCATTAAATATAAAAATAATAACAATACGTTTAATTGGTGATAAGACGGACTAGAATTATTATTATTTTTAATTATGATTAAAAGTGAGCACTGTAATAAATACAAAATAAATTACAAGTAATACATTAATAATAGTAATAAAAAAAAAATAATTTTTAAAGATATGAATTACTGACTAACCAAACTATCGTTCCTTTTGTTGATTCTGCATTTCATTTTTTCTCTTCCTTTCAGCTGAGATCTGTTCACGTAAACTTTCTATGCGGGTTCTTTTTAATGTGCCAGGTATTCTGAACACGCTCTAAAAAAACATAAATAACCAAAAATAAAATAAATATGTAAATTTAAAAATTAAATTAAATTATGTAATCATATTAATTTCTGTGGCCTACAGAGATTGTTATATTCGAAATCTTTGAAGAAAAAAGTTTCTTTGATTCAAATCCATCCTCAGAAACCTGGAGTACCTCTACTTACTACTTTGTGACATAATATTTTTCAATTATATAGGGGGTCTTTCACACTGAATGCAAAAAAACTGACACGTTATAGTGATGAAATTCATTTTGGGTAGTTTGTTTTCAGTAATTTATGACAAATCATCATGGAACACACCTCAACATTTACAAATCATAAAAATGTATTATCATAATATGGAATCAATTACAGCTACATATTGTACGCACAATCAACCAAAAAAGCACAATTCATTGTTTGGTTAAAAAATTAGAACACTTTTTTTTACTTGATACTGAAACACCAATTCACAGAAGTAATGCAAAGATTCAAGAGAATGTTGCTGCTGAAAGTGCTAATATTCGTGAAAATAAAAATTTATTGATTTCACATAGTTTACAAGAATTGAACATTTATTCAAAATTGTGAATTTTGCCGAAAGATCTTTTTGTCAATGGTTATCCGAGAGGACTCTACAGCAGCTCAAAGTGGATACCAATTTTCATTTTAAAAAAATGGTTCTTGTGTATTAACGCCACCGCAGCTACAGCTTTATTTAAAAACAAAGTAGTCAATCGGATTTTGGTGGAAAATGGGCCGATATAGAGTTTAACATAGATTCAAAACAGTCTCTTTATTAATTTTAATAAATGGTTATTTATATTTATTTATTTTATAAATATAATTTAACCATTAACCAAACTTAACCTGTAATTTATTAAATAAATACTCAAAAAATTACGGTGTTAATTAGTCAAGGTTAGCAAGCGAAGCGAACGTAGGTTAAGTTTGGTTAAATTACATTTATATAATTAATACGTAAGTACCCGCTGCAATGGCGTTAATACGTAAATACCAAAAAAATCATCTTTTCAGATTTGGCTCGATGGCTTTCTAAACAAGCAAATTTGCTGTATTTGGGATGATTCCAAGTTATAAATGATTTAGCAGTGACCATTACATAAATAAATTTTTAAAAAAATCACTGTTTGGTATAAATTACGACCATTTTTTCGGAAATAAACAAGATGTTATTACAGTAAATGGTGAACACCATCAAGCTATGAGTAGTGTGATTTTTTGTTAACAAATTTGGAAAATTTTGATTTGAATGAAATTTAGTTTGGGAGAGTAGTGCCACATGCTACACAGCTGCTGAAATAATTTAGTTATTCCATCAAAAATTTGGTAATTCAATAATTTCACAAACTGGTAATGTCAACTGGACACCAAAATTGTGTGATTTGACTACCTTAGATTTTTTCTCTAGGATTAGTTAAAAACCACAAGTTTATACCAACAAATCACTTACAGTTGATAAGTTAAAAGCAAATATTCGACATGTTGTTGGAATTCAAGCTGACTTGTGTGAAAGAATCACACAAAATTTTGTTGATAGACTTGGCTATATGAAGCAAAATCATGGAGACCAAATGAATGATATTATTTTCTGAATATGATGAAATATTATAAGCTTCAAAATAAATAAAAAAAAAAAGGTTGATATTACTTTTTGTTTTACAGCAACTTTACTTGTGCCTATGATATATTAAATTTGTAAAATTTGGCCAGTTACATTTCATTTTATATCAAAATATTACATTAAATTATGAAAATAAAATTACTTTGTTAGCCATTATTTCTGTAGAAGTAATTATTAAAGTGAATATCGGAATGATAAATATAAATAAAGATATATATTTCCTAAATAATTATAGAAATAAATGAAAAACATAATTATGTTGAAAAAGTGGTTATTTTACGTAAAAAATATTACTTAAAATCTAAAACTAGACTGCCATTTTGATTGTTATGAATCACCATCAAAAGTCAGATGCTAAGGAAAAAGTTAAAACAAGAAAAAAGTAAATGAATAAATGAAGAAAGAAAAAACAATAATAAAAGTAATAATTGTTAACTGACAAAAAACTAAAAGATAGTACTTACAAAACACTATAAAATGATCATTTTAATTATGTTTTCAGAATAAGAGTAAAAAATATAAATGACTGTCATTGTAGGTAATTCTAGTGTAAATTTCCTTCAACTCTGTGTGCCAAAAATGATCTAATGAAGTTGTTGAGATAAAAAATTTATCCATTCAGAAAGATAAAAATACTACAAAACAAACCAATAAAGGAACTATACTCTCCCACGAACAAAATTTAAGGAAGAGAGGATAATTGTTCAATTTTCTAATGATTAAAAACTTAACATAAAAATGCTCAATAAGTTTCTTTAAAGTAAGTTTTAAACTTACTAAATCAATACTGTTACAGAAACGTCATTACTGAACAATGATAGATCATTATCTAACAGCTTTTTTGACGTTTTTTTGTTCAGATATATACTAGGATCACCTCTAGTTTTTTTGTTTTTTTTTTTTTAAAGTGAACATACCTGCATAAAATCATGGCAGTGTAAAGCAAAAGAATCTTGTGTTATTTCTTTAAAGAGTTCAGCGACAGATGAAAAATCATCACATTTTAATATTTCACTTTTATGTCTACCAACAAGTGTTAAACCAACTCTAAATATAATTTTAGAACCTTCATAAAATAAACAATCCCATATCCTAAGTACTGTCTGTAAAAAAACAAAAACATAAATAACCATTAGCGATAAATAATTCAGACCATAATGATGGTTAGTGTATTACTCTTAAAAATAAATTTAAACTACACAAGTTTTTGAGTTCTAAGCACAGATTCCAAATTCAATAGATAATTTTATAATAAATAATTTTAGAATCAAAATTCTGTAAACCTTTCTGAAAACTTTATTCAAATCAAACCAAAAGGCATAGTTACAATCGATCAGTATTTTATTATTGGTGAGGATGCAATTAACAACAATGTATCTAAGCGCAGTTATGCTGAGTTAGGTTATAACTTGTTAGGCAGTTTGATAAGAAAATAAATAAGTAACAACATTAAGTTTTGGATCCTGGATAAGATGATACGTTGTATCCTTTACAACCTAACGGTTCTGCAACACTGAATACTTCAGGGAGTACCCGACTGAGAATGTCTACATTCAAAAATTAAATTGTTTACATTTAATTAACCGTGTTCTTGTAGGTTAAAAAATTAGGAATGCTACAGTAGTACCCTGTATATTTGCAAAGAGAAGGGTTTTAATGCATGAAGGCGCTGAGACCCTCCATGGAGTGTAACTATTGTGGAAAGGACACAACAAAATGCACAGCAGCTCAGGGAAGTATATCTGAGAGATTTCATCAAGATTATCCCAGATAATAACATGAAGACTAGGCTGCAAAAAGAATGGGATGACATGCCGTGTCAAAAATGTTGGTCAGAATTATGCGCATACTTTGCACGTGGTAAGTTGGCGGAAGAAGTACAGGGGTAAACAATGCTCCTAGATTTTCCCTCGGGGCTGTGTTCATATTCAAAGCAGGTCCAGCCACAAGGAGAAGTAATTGACAAAAAAAAGTTCTCTGTATGTTTTGGCTTTTTTTATTGGCTAACGGCTATAAAAAGTTATAGATGTAATAAACCAGTATGTCTCAGATGCACATTAAAATTCTTTTTCTGTGCTTTATTTGTTTGCATGCGCCTACCTGTCCTCTTTATCATTTTAAACTGAAAAAAAAAGTTTCAATAAAAAAAAAATAATTTTTTATGAGGAGCTTATCACTAAAGGTACCACAAAACATACTGAAAAAAAATCCATGAATTTTCCAACAGCTGAAATTTACTACCTACAGATCACATCCAATTCAAATATCAATATGTATGACCGCCATTTGCCTTACATAATGTCAGTAGTCGATCTAAATAAGACTTGCTTTTATGCACGAGCGTGTTGCATTAGCCTTGAACTGAGGACCGTTGCTGTGAAGTACAAAGAATTTTTTTAGATCAAGTGTATCCTGGATTTGTAGAAAAAAAATATTATCCTTGATGAACAATTTTTATGAAATTCCACAATTTCCTATCTTATTTAATTACCCAGATGAGTTTCTTAGAAGAGATTAAAGATATATATCTCTCGTTGCTGTTATTTACATGGCTTGAATTTTTAAATACAGGGTGTCACATATAAAATGCAACCCATCAATCACTCATCCATGAAATTTCAAAAGTCAAGCTTACTCCCCTACTCGTTACTGAAATGGACTCGTCCAACATCTGAACATCGTGGCGACGCAGTAGAACACTACCGATAGTAACAACAATGCAATCATAATGTTCAGTGTATTGCTAGAGACAAAATGGTGTTTTCGCTAGATGAACGTGTTTTCATTGTCGAGTCGTACTTCAGTACGAAATCAGCGGTTGCAGTGAAAGATTTTTTTCGCCATAAGTACCCAGATAAACTGGCTCCTAACAAAACATCAGTATTAAGGTTAGTCGCAAGATTTAGAGAGAACGGTTCTGTTAATAACAAGGAACACAAAAGATCTGCATCGTTGTTGAATACAGATACAGTCGCTGAAATCAAATACCGATTATTCGCCTCGCCAAATAATTCGATCCAACATATGTCTGCTGAAATTAATTTGTCTAAATCAACTGTTCATCGGGCGACCAAACGATTACAATTACGACCTTATCGCATTCAAACGGTTCATCGACTTCTTGAGCCCGACAAAGAAAAACAGCTACAATATTGTCAACTGTTCTGTCGATTTCTGCGTGAGGGAATTAATGTTATGGATTCGTAATTTTTCACAGATGAAGCACGGTTTCTCTTGGATGGCTATGTAAACAACCAAAACAGTAGAATTTGGAGCCCTGAAAATCCCCCACGTTTATCACGAAAAGCAATTACACCCGAAGAAGTTGGGCGTGTGGTGCGCGATGTCGCGGAAGAAAATAATCTGTCCTATTTTTTTCGAGTACAACATTAATGCAGAACGATATCAAGATATTTTATTTCGGTTCATCGCACTCTTGGAAGAGGAAGACAGACACTGCTGGCTACAACATGACAATGCGACATCGCACTACGCAGGTTCAACTTCTGATTTCGTCGAGGAATACTTTGGTAATTGTGTTATCGGTCGAGGCTTGTGGCCACCAAGATCTCCGGATTTGACTGCAGCGGATTTTTTCTACGGGGTTACCTCAAAGAAAAAGCCCACAGCGACAAACATCGAACGATTCAATATTGAACAAGCTGTATTAAATATCCAGCTACAAACTTTGAAAAAAGTTGCAAGAAATGCTGTAAAAAGAATTGAAGCTTGTATTCAAGAAGACAAGCACCTGTATACAAGCACCTGTATAAAAAATACAATACAATATAAGCGCATATTAATTTATATTATTATGATACAAAAAAATGTTGATCCACTATCTGAACTACTGTTCTAATCCCCTGCAAATGGTTTTCATCAGACCCTATAGGTGTTCAAAATACATATAAATATATAATTACACAAGAAATTAACATTTTCGTCAAAATTTAATAGAAGATTTCCAACATTTACTCTAACATTTACACTTCCAACATTTACTCTAGATGTAAGGTAATGGATGGTAATAATAAAAATTACATTTACATTTACACATGCCTTTTTATTATTTCAATACCTACCAATATAAGGTTGGGTTACGTTTTATATGGGGCACCTGTATAAAAAATACAATACAATATAAGCGCATATTAATTTATATTATTATGATACAAAAAAATGTTGATCCACTATCTGAACTACTGTTCTAATCCCCTGCAAATGGTTTTCATCAGACCCTATAGGTGTTCAAAATACATATAAATATATAATTACACAAGAAATTAACATTTTCGTCAAAATTTAATAGAAGATTTAAAAAAATTAAATAAAATTTGAAATTTTACAAAGTAGTGAAAATACCTATTCTAAACAGATTGTTTTTACGTTTATTAAAACAAATAATTAAATAAAGAATATCTTACCTTAAGAGATATTTAATAATTATTATCTTAAGAAATTTCTAACAAGTTAAAAAAAAAAATCTTGTGCAGTACTGCACAAGACCAACTTTTTATTATTTTATTTTATTTTCACATTCCAACTTGCAATAAAATAAGAAACCACACTTCTAACTTGCCCCACTCAAATTTTTTCGACCTTAAATTGAAAGCAACTCAAAAATACTCAACCCATCTTCAACAACTTTTACATCCACAACTTCATACTACATAGCATATAGCATATACATACATATACATAGCATATATAAATTTCAATGAAATTGATGTAATAGTTTTGTCGATTTTTGGGCCACACAATTTTATACATAAGCCTATAAATATTTATAAATAAATAAGAATATCACAATTTAAGGGAATGGTATTTTTGTACTTTTCATACCTCAAAACATAAAGAAAATTCATTTTACCCGCCACTCCTGCCGTTAGCGAAACTAATACCGTACTTTTCTTCAAAAAGTCAGTAAAAATTAAATCGACTTACCTCAGTTGGAAGAACTTCAGCAAACAGACAAATAAACCATTTTGTCGCAATAACTGCCCAAGGTAAACCAAGAGCTAATATATGTCTATGAACATCTGGCATTTTTTCTCTATAAAAAAATGAAAAATAAATAAATAAAATTTTAAAATTTATTAATTTACATTTATAAAAGTTAAACGTTGTATATCTTAGCTTTAATTACCCGACTTAATATTTGATTATGAAATTCAATGATATTTCTTCAGTACCGCCTAACTGTTGTGTCGTTGATTTACTCTGTTGTTCATGGTTGATTTTGAAACAGTTTAACTAGTGTTTTGAATGTACCTGTTGTTTTTTATGCTGAACTTATATATCTATTATATTTTTAAAATTACATCCTTCCTTAAGGAACATTTTTTATTTTTTTCCTTTCTTTTAATCTGATTATGGATAGAGAAATGTAAAATTGTTTAGTTTAATTACTTTCAATCCTTGAACTTTACAGCGATGAATATGTGTAATTAGTGTATATTTAGTGTTCAAGGTTATTTAATTAATTTATATACTGCATTGAATAAATTATATTCTGCATTATTTATTTAATTTTTCTACGAGGCTCTTACGGTAGTAGAGTAGAATATATCAATCGATCCACTTATTCAGACATTATCCGATCTGTGAAATATTATGTACGGTGTAATCAATACTCAAATTTATCAATATATACACTGTTTGGAGTCAAGATAGATAAATAAGCTTTTATTTCAATTTTACAGTATTGACTACCATTACCACATATTCAAACTATTGACACTGTTTGAATATACCATTTGAATTACTTCTCTAAGTGAATTACACTTGAAGATCTCTAAGAAAAATTAGTGGATAGTAATATATAATCAGTAAACATGAAATGTCAGTCGCCTGGCATTTAAATTGGTAGATAGTAAGTATAAAAGTCACAATTAATTCTGTTATACAATCGTCTTTGAAGTTTCATGATCTCTGATTTATGAAAATTGGGCTATAAAAAAGTCTGCCAATGTAGGGCCAAAGATGTAAATCGACAAACATGTAAGGAAAATCATCTTTTGCAGCGCATGAATTTATGAAAATGAAGATGATTGCATTGTTACTGGAGATGAAACCTGGATTTCTCATTCAAATGTTGAGACAAATCAGCAGTTGATGCGATGACAGCATTCCTCACCTTTTAGACTGAAGAAGTTCAAACAAGAACATTCACTAAAGTAACTTATGGCTACTGCTTTTCAGCATAAAAAAGTTGTCTTGCTTGTCGAATTTAATCATCGCAAAAGTACTGTGAATGCCCGTAGGTATTGCAAAATATTAAAAGAACTATTAAACAAATGACATAGGATGCTATCCGGTAGGATTTTGTTTTTGTCCAGCCACACACAGTAAATCCAACAGTGAGGTGATTGGAAAAATTTGTAGGAAAATCTTTAACTATCCAACCCCATAGCCCTGCCTTAGCTGTGATTTTTTTTTCTTCACCTTAAAAAATGGCATTTGATGATGATGACGAATTGAAAAATGGCTTTACTGCGTGCTTTAAGTTACTGGCAGTGGAATTTCTTGAAGAGGGAATGAAGTAAAACAGTATGAAAAATGTGGTTGAAGGCAGCTATGTAGAAAAGCAGTAATAAATGTAGTTTTATGCATTATTTTTCATTTTTGCTTTAATTTCTAAATGGGCCTTACTTTAAAAATGCGCCTGGTGCTTTCATCCTGTACCTTATAAATTACTCATTAAATTATTTTTGTTAAAATATATCATATTTTTTATCCAGTTTACCTTAAAATGATTAATATATATATTGTTCATGATTGAATAAGTGTGTTTATTTTATTACCTAATCTACAGAAAACAAATTATTATGTAAATAATAGGAAACAGAAACTATCCTAAAAATATTTATAATATATATTTATTTATTATAAATACTTATAATAAATGCCCAGATATGTTACAAGAGGTATTCACTTTTTTGTAAATATTAATCTGCCATATTAATGCTCACAACTTGTAGATGAGAATACTGTAATGTAAAAAAATGCATAGCATGACTGAGATTCAAACCAAGGATCTTCTGAATGAAACATAATAAGCTATCAATAAGTATGTATGAACGTAATAACAGATTGTTACTTACTTAACTAATTCAGATAGTACTTCAATATCAGTGATGACACCATCCATTGTCGGACTGTAATAATCAGGCAATTTATTTTCGACTAGAACTTTTAATAACCAAAATGATGTATCTTCACAATGTGTCACTAATAATAGAAGGCCGGCTATGTAATTTAAACCCTATTGAACAACAAGAAGAGGTACAATTAAAAACAAAATCTATAAATTCAATAAAAAAAAATGTAAATAAC
Organism: Lycorma delicatula; assembly: GCF_047948215.1. NCBI lineage: Eukaryota > Metazoa > Arthropoda > Insecta > Hemiptera > Fulgoridae > Lycorma > Lycorma delicatula. Next base: position 1,368,398 of record NC_134466.1, read on the forward strand.
ATTGTTTGTATAATTATTTTTATTATGAAACAGATTTCACTTTAATTTAGTTACTGTCGATTACATATCGATTACCAATGGTATTAGCTAATGATAAATTTAGATAAACTGGATGTGATTTTCAAAACTTGTTTATTAAATCTTTGGCTGCTCGCCTTTTATTACTATAAATTGCATTTAACTGAATTACAATTGACATTTAGAATACTATATGTTTCCAAAATAATGAATTGTAAAACATTTGAGCAACACCATGAGACAACCAGACAATTATCATAACTAGTATCTAATGATCTCTTATTGTATAATTTAAAAAAAAAAAAAAAAAAACAGAAATGGCTCATCTACTATGAGTCACAAAGATTTCTAAATATTATTTAACTACTTGAACCAACTGTATCTGAGGTTAACTAACATCAAGCAATAAAAGTTATTGCCTAGTGTTGAGCTCAAGATACCAGATTTTAAACGGTAGATAATGGAACCTCTACTGAACATGATTGAAATTAGTGAAAATAAAATAAGCTGATCTAAAATGAAAGAAAGAAAATTCAATTACTATGACTAAACATAAAATTTTTTCTATTGCTGATGGGAATTACAACGTAAGTCCCCATATTAGATATTCTTTAAAGCCTATTTTCCTTTGGTAGCTGCAAACTTTTGTCGACGATTATAATTTTTTGGAAACATTCCTGGAAACTTCTTCATGAAATCAACAATGATGTTTTCCGAATAAAAACAAGCGACAAGTAAAAGTCATGCAGTGCAAAGTCAGAAGTATAATGAACGGTCCAGAGATATTACACTATTTTATATAAGTTACTTCTTGACCAGTATTGACTGACGTGGCAGTAGCTGCATATAAAAAAATTTAACTGTTTTGTTTTGATTTATATTTACAAGATATTTCCTTTTGATTACATCCTGCGGACAACAAAGAATATGAATATAAATTTCCACGTTTATTATCCGACTTCCAAAATGAATTCATGATGGTCATTAACTTGCGCATCAGAAGAAACCTCCAACAATATGATGGAAGGTGTTCCCATAGCCAAGCCAACAACACACTCTTCCCTTCATTCCTGACACCTTGCATCATAGTTAAACGTCTGTCACTCAATGGTTATTCATTAGTTAACGTTACTCTTTATTTTCAATATTAACGTAAAGCCTTACATGTTTCTGCAATCATACTCGTACTACTGTACAAAATGTTATTTTCTTGGAACATTGTTACATACTTAATCTTGCTTTGTTTTTTCATAAACTTATAATTAATAGTTTTCCCTCTAACAATTTATTTATAAAAAAAAAAAAATACGAACGTATAATTTACCTTTTTGATAGTCTTCAGTCAGTGGTGTATATCGTCACTGGAAACAGCGATTATGTAATTATTAAATTATTTTAGCACTGGCTAATTAAAGTTTCTACAATTGATTATGACTGTCAATTATATTTTATATTAATTTTAATTCTCATCTAATTAATTTAGTTTTAATGACAAAAAAAAATTAGTATAAAATGAGTAAAAAGTAGGATGTTTAAAAAAAGTTATTCAAAGTAGAGTAAAATCTATGGACGAGGATATAATACTATGTACCGATTTTTTATTATTATGGGACTGGATTTTTTTTAAATATTTCATTCTGTTTATTTTATACTTACTTAAATTTCTGTAATGTTGGAAAAATCTTTTTAATTAAAAATATTATTTATGTGAAAAACAATACATAATTAAATAAGAATTACTATTAAATTTTTGTCTCGACTATTATACAGCTATAAAAAAATTATTTATAATCACTTACTTAAAAAAAATGTATTTTAAAATAACAGCTAAATAATGTAAAAACTACTATTGTATCACATAATTACATTCATTACAAGCTGCTGTTCTGTAACTCAAAAGCAATGTACCGGCTAATCATATTTTTTAAGAGAATTAGGCATAGTTTACACTGACATGAAAAATTTAACCAAATAATTATTTACAAATATTAATTAATTTGTGACATAATATTTTTCATTAATAAACAAATTTCTTATCAAAATGAACAACAAGGTTTTTGTAATTTTAACAAACAATGAATCCTAATAATGAATAAAACAGCCGCTGATAAAATTCTTTATAACTGAAAAACTTTCAAATCTCATAAGAAAAATATGAAAAAACTATTCAATAGGCGGTTAATATGGTGTATTTTTACTATTTTTGCATGTTTCACATGGCAGGGGGAGGAATGTAGGGAAATATTACTTTTTTTACTTTTTCAAAGAAAAAATTGCAGAAATTAACAAAAAATTAGAGGAATAAAATAATAACATAATCTGTGACTTTTTTACCATCATGATGAGATGGCTGAAACTGGGTGAGTTACAAACACTTCTATTTTTGAAATAGCTTAGTTCCTGCCTTAATATTTATGAAAAACAATGTTCTATTATCAGTTCCCAATACGGGCATGTTCTAGCAAGCTTTAAAACAATTAGATAATGTAATGTGTAAATAAGCTGAATAAGTTTCTTATTTTAGTCAAAACCTATTTGACCATTAAAAATCCCATTCATTTTTCTTTGAAATTCATTCCAAGGAAATATTTTTCGTACACTTCTGTTAATTGCCATCAACATGAATATTCCTCGACAAGTTACATTGCTTAAAAATAAAATGGTTTATTTATACTTCTTTAATAGTATTACTACTGGAAATGTTTTAAGATAAATAGACGTATAAATAATAAACAACAATGCACAATTATTTAAAGGAACAATAACAGGCAAAGTATTTCAAGATATTTTTTCTTGCCGTTATCATTAAGGAATTGTACGTTATGTATTTGCTCTTTAAAATGAAAATAATATTTATTTAATTGATAAAAAAAGTTTAGAAAGCCTACTTCATTCAATAAGTAGATTAAACATTGTGTACCGGTTGTAATTTTGTGATTAAATCCTTATTATTCTTCAAACTGATAACCCATTAAATTTTGTAAAACAGAATTTTGTCTCGATCATAACATGGCGGTAGACAGGAACAACAAATTTTGCTAGATTACTACATTTACACTGCTAGCGTGTCGCTGTTACTATGTGAGATCCAAATGAAGTTGTCAAAACAGATGGATCTTTGTTTATAAAATTAAAATATCTAATCAAGAAGTTCAGCAATGGGTATTTGGCGGAATAAGCAGGCAAATAAAATGATATTTCCTACTTGCAGTTCCATATCACTGTCATGATCTTAAACGCTAATTGTTTGTGATGCCCAGTAAAATTAATGGTGCATGTAAAATAATAATTATTAAAATTTTAGATAATAAATATGTAAAGTTTCAGGATGATTGATTCATGCTGCACATTTTTTTGATCTAATATCTAGCCAACATAAATAAATTAATAAAAAAAAACCAAAATCCAAAAAATTTGGATTTTGGGCTTTTTTGGACACTTTTGGTTCAGTCGATTGTAATCAAAAGGGGAGGTACACAGCTAGATGTTACAATGGTCCTAAGTCCAAAATTTCAACATCCTACGGCTAATCGTTTTTGAGTTATGCAAGATACATATGTACATACGAGGTCTGTAAATAAAGTAATGAGACTAGTTTTTTTTTGCCAAAGTGGCAACACTGTAAAGTTACTAGTAAACATATGGTTATATGAATAGCTGATTTATATTAGGTATTAGTATTTTTAGTCTACTGTTGCCACGTCAGATGTAAACAAACTTGTCATGAAATGAGTTTTTGTTGTGCGTTACAAAAATGAGCGATATTAATTATTAGCAATGTTGTTTTGCGATCAAGTTTTGTGTTAAACTCGATGAGAATGGTACTGAAACTTTTTCAAAATTGAAAAGGGCATGTGGAGATGATGCTCTGTCACGAACCCAATTTTTTAGGTGGTTTAAAGCAGTTTCAGACGGCCGGGAATCATTTATGGATGATCCACGCTTTGGAAGACTGTTAACATCAAAAAGTGAAGACAATGTTGAGTGAATCATAGACTTGATATGGTTTGACTGGCAATTAACTGTCAGAATTTGAACTGTACCAAAATCCATCAAATTTTGACAAACGAATTGGACATGAAAAAAGTTTACACAAAATTGGTCCTAAAAAACTTCACTGTTGAATAGAAAAACAACAGGGTGAATGTGTGCCGCGATCCTCTAGGGCAAATTGAAACTGATCCAGATTTTCCAAAAAATGTTACTACTGGTGATGAATTTTGGTTATTTGAGTACGACCCAGAAACAAAACGCCAGAGCAAGGAATGGCACACTTCAAACTCACCATGTCCCAAAAAAGCCAAAATGAGCAAATCAAAACCATGCTAATTTGTTTCTTTGATAGTTGTCCATAAGAAGTTTTTGACTACAGGACAGACTGTAAATCAATATGTTTATCAAGAAATTCTTGAAAGACTGCGGAAAAGAGTTACCCGCACGAGACCAGCCATTAAAGACAACTGGATGCTGCATCATGTCAATGCACCTTATCACACTACACTCTCAGTTAATTAGTTTTTGACAAAGAAAAACATTCCTGTGTAACCACCTTATTCACCTGACTTCAGTCCCTGTGACTTTTTCCTGTTCCCAACTTTAAAAAAACACCTCAAAGGACACCGTTTTGGAATAGTAGAAAACTTTAAGAAAAAATGTAACCAACCATCTGAAGGATATTTTGGTTTCTGAGTTCCAACACTACTATGAAGAGTGGGAAAACAATTTGAAGCGTTACATGGCTTCCCAAGGGAAATATTTCATAGGTGATTGAGTCCATGTATAATTGGATTGTAAATAAAAAGTTTTTCTGAACAAGTCTCATTACTTTATTTACAGACCGCAAACATATGTACGTATACACATCACGCCAAAACTAGTCAAAATGGATTCAGGGATGGTCAAAATGGATATATCCGTTGAAATCTGAAAACCTAAATTTTTCATGATCACAATACTTCCTTTACATTGTACAGGAAGTAAAAGTACGGACGTCACTGAAATTTTAAAAAAATATAATAATATTAACACAGCAAATGCTTTGTAGGATAGCTGCTTACATTAATTTCTATGGTGCAATTATCTTCCTTTTAATGTTATTCAATTTGAGCAAATTTTATATGATATTAGGATATTACTGGTCTCCACAATACATCAGTTAATGGTTTTCAACAATAATAAGTATTACAGCTTGAAGTGGAAAGACTATATAGAAAAGGATTACTAATGGAAAAATACCAAATTAATTTCTACATAAAGCTGCTTAATCATTGTTGTAGGTTTGTTTTTATATAAGCTATTATATTGTTGTGCTAGGTGGTTGATGAGAAATTTGTTAGAAGGTGAAAAAAATATTTTAAAACGGTTTACTCTAACTACTCTAATGGAATTTGTTTTGGAGGAAGTTTTACTTATTTGTGGAAAATGTAACTTCAGTGAAGAGAATCCTGTCTTCAGAAGGCATATGGTTATGTTTCTCCACTCCTTTCAGGATTTTATTTACACTAATAGATGCATTAATTTAAGACAATACAGTTTAACTGGAACGCAGTTCAAGAAGTTTTTCAGTAGTTAATGGTTTACTTTTGTTTTTGTTTAATTTTAAAATCTTATTTGTTTTAATATAATTTGTTGATGTAGACCTACTTTTGATCAATTCTGTTTTTTCAGTTGGATTTTATATTTGCTAGTTGTGGAGGAATCACATTTCAGAACTAGATGGCCTATCCCTCGTACATTATTTCCAAGTATTTACTATAAATCAAACCATATATACATTGAAAATAACTAGCCGGTGACTAGTCTTCTCGCATCATATTCATTCTTTCATCCAACATTTAAAAATGATCACTTCCAGGTTTTTTCCATTTACTTTTATCTTCTATCTTTTAGATTACTTCCATCTGACTGTTCACCGATGACTGAACTGCTGGTTGATTCCTACACTCTTTTCATACTTCTAAGAATAGACTAAGTCTATTCTTATTTAAAATAAATAAAATTTTTAATGTAATTTTAGATTAAATTATTATAGATTAATGAACTATTTTGCCTTTAAAATTAACATACCTGACAGTATCCAATACGTGGATTATGATGAGCGTACGCCAATAAAACTCTGAATAATTTCTGTTGGTGTTCATCTGTAGTATTAAAATAAATATTATCAGGAAATGTTCTAGGTAAATCCGTACGTATTATTTCAACAATATCTTGATTAACAGGGCCATCTAATAGTGACTGAAATAAATTTGCTTCATAATCAGACTTTAATGCTTCAGCACCACTAACTGCTAACCATACCTAAAAAAATAATATTAATTAAAGATACATAACAAATAAAAATAAAATTTACCATTTTTTGACCAACCTTATTACAAAAAATCAAACATTCCATAAAAAAAGGGTCATATAAGAAAAATGTAATTTATAAAATAACAAATTAATTATTTACACCCCTGAAGAAGTTGGGAAGAAGGAGAGCGATAAGTTTTACAGGCACCTTCAGAGAGAAGTTGATATGATTAATGGGAATGATCTCCTTATAATGGTTGGTGATTTTAATGTACGAGTTGGATATACACTGGTGGGGAAGGTGATCAGTGCATACAATAAAACTGTGATTAACAAGAACGGTGCAAAGTTGACTTTTGCCGCCCTTAATCAATTCAAAATTACCAATACTTTTTTTTTAGGAAGAAAAATATTAATAAATCTACTTGGGAGATTAGAAGATTAAGATCTCTCATGGACTATGTTTTAATGATAAAAGAGTTAGTTGCTTAATACTCATTTATTTTGTTGGACAGAGCTGAATACTGACTGTTACCTGGTAATGTCCAGTTTTAAATTTCATAAGAGACGGTTTAATTATATCAGAAGTCATCTCCAGCGGATAGGGAATTAGTTTATAAGTTACATTTGTTGGAAAATTATAGCATACAATGTATTAGGCAAGATTAGATGATAATTTGGAGTCAACTCAGACCAGAGATGTTATAGAGGAGGAGCAGGAAAACATTAAGTATTGTATAAATGCTGCTGCAAATGAAATAGTAGGCAAAAGAGTAAAGGGATTGACACCTAGAGGGTTACTCATTTGGAATGAGGAATTAGAGAGAATAATAAATGATAGGAAGCATACCATTTATGCTTGCAAAGTAGAAATGATGAGAATTATGTAAATTATAAGAATAAGAGGAATATTGTTAAGCGAATGGTTAGAAGTGCACATGATGAGCATTGGGGAGGAAGTTCCTTAGAACATGACGTTCATGGGAGGCAGTCATATGTGTATAAAATCCTCAAGATAAGTATCAAAGGGATAAGGCAAGGTTAAACACGATTAAAGAAGAGAAGTGGTGTATTATTATTTTGGCCTCTGGTGAAATGATAAATTAATTGTGGAAGATTTTGTGGATGTGAATGATGAATCAGATGGTGTGGATGTGATTATTCTGGACGAGTTGGAAGCGGTTTTGAATACAGTTAAAAACAGGAAAACGCGTAGAATAGACCGGATTGGTGGAAAATTGTTGAAGTATGAAGGCCCTTTGCTGAAGCTGAGATTTTTACACTTTTTGAATATGTGTTTGACCAGAGCAAGTAACCTGGAAGAAGGCTATAGTCCAACCAATCTTTAACAAGAGTGAGAAAGATGTCTGTAACAACTATTGTGGGATTTCATTGTTATGTACCAATTATAAGATATACTCTAAAATAATACCTCCATTGTGTTTATTGATTTGTTTAAAGCTTTTGATCGAGTTAATAGAAAAAGGTTGTGGGAAATTTTGACTCATAATCGACTTCCGTTTTACTTGGTAAAAGTAATTCACAATATGTACACTACACAGGCCATGAATTCAAATAGCCAGCGGGAAAGTAATAAGATATATAAATTTAGGTATCCGACAAAGGTGTCCATTATCACCTGTTTTGTTTAATCTTTATTTTAGTGATGATCCTTCGTGGAAGGAACTAGCTTCAAAGGGATTTTAATTAATGACATGTATGTTAATTGTTTATTATTTGCGGATGATATGGCTACCTCAGCTGAAAACAAAGCTGAGTTACAGTACAATATTTTAAAATTTTGTAAAGTTACATTACAGTATAACTGCCAGGTCTCAACTTCTAAAACCAAGGTTTTTAGTTTTAGGGAAAAAGAGCCTGTAAGATCAAAGATTGTATTCAATAATAAAATAATTGAGCAATGTGTTTCTTTGACTACTTGGTCTGTCGCATATTCTATGACATTGAAATGAAGGCCAAGAGGTTTAGACTGATGAATAGTACTATTAGGAAGAACCTCATGAAAAGGGCGAGTTTCAAACCTAGTTAAAACTGTATACAGTCATGACAGTTTCAACACTTCTGTATGGCAGTGAAGTAAGGGTCACTAAAGGTAAGGATATAATAAGTAGGATACAGGCTGCAGAAATGTCCTTTTTGAGGAGTTTGAGGGGTGTAACAAAGATGGATGAGGAATAAGGACAATCGTCAGGATATGGTGATTTATTGTTAACAATGAAATACACCATTATAGAAACAAGTGAGAGCAACATTTAGAGCAAATGCATGATAAAAGAATTCCTAAGCAGTCTTTCTTATACCCACTGTTGGTAGGCGCGACAGATGAAAACCAAGAAAATGCCAAAAAGAAACTGAAATAAAGTCACTGAACTACTCTGTGATGAAATGATGATAAGAATAATTGAAGAAATTAAGGCTAAATTATAAAAAAATAATTTTTTTTTTCTTTCAAACAAATTTAAATAAAACTGTAAAATCTAGTAATTATGAAGAAAAAGCAAATCATGAATTCTGTAATCTATAATTTAAGCTATTATAAATTTAATGAAATGTGACAAAAATTAAGATAACGGTGAGATAATAGTAAGATGTAATGATAGGAAAATGTAATAAAACAAAATTCATAAATCTTATTATATAGACTGTAAAATTACAAAAAAGATGGATGACATAATAAACAAGATATTAAAAGTAGGTTACAATTTTTTTTCTTAATGTTTTGACTATTTTTATTTACTTACTTTCTTTCTAAATACTTTCTCTTTTGTTTTGTTTTTGTAGGTGAATTTATTTTTACTAATTTACCCTCACAAAAAAGAACACATATCTTAAAAGTAAATTAAACAAAGATTTCACCATATTAAAATGTATCTTTTCTGCATCAAATTTTATTTGAAAAAGCCCTACATTAATTAAGTAAAATTATGTGTAAAAGTACCTAATTTTTCCAATACCTCTTTTCCAATTTATATAATTTCAATATTTCATAATTTTGCTATAATCTTCAAAAAATAAATTAAATTTACAAACAGAAGTTTACCTGCAACTTAAATATTTTTATAGATTTTCTAATGGTTGCTTTGAATAAAACAAGAAAAAAAGGTAAGCATACTTTAAAATATACTATCTAAGCTCTCAGGATACTTTTTATTGTAACGATCCACATTCTTAACAACATTATTAAGATTGTTACGTAGTTTCATAATTTCAACTGACAGTGGGATGGAAAGACTATACTGAAAAGTTACAAATTAAGACTACTTGTAATGAAAAGGGTAATTTTTACAGTCGTACCACCACTACGCATAATAACTATATAGACAAATACAAGATCTATTATACTCTACAGTTACATGTAGGAGGCAATAATTTTTTTAAATAACTTTTAAAAATTTATGGAACTTTAAAACTGTACTACTAGGAAAAGTGATGAAAAGTAGAATATTTTTTATGCATAATTTTTCCAATTCCAACAGGCTTTCTTCATATACGAGGGTTATTTTTTTTGAAGGTCCGATCGGTCATGAAATTAAAACCACAGTGAAAATAAAAAATTTTTTATTTGTAACAACTACTTACATAGTTACGCTATTTCTCTACATAGTCGCCACTCCGATTTAGACATTTGTCGTAGCGTGGTACTAACTTTCCAATACCCTCGTCATAGAACGGAGCCGCCGGTGTTTTCAACCTTGTTTCTACGCCGGTCTGGAGCTCGATGTCTATACCAAAATGTTGTCCTCCTAGCCAGCGTTTCATGCGAGCAAAGAGGTGAAAATCGGATGCAGTCAAGTCCAGGCCGTATGGTGGGTGATCAAACACTTCCCGACAAAAACGCTGCAGGAGCTTCTTTGTTACAGCTGCAGTGTGCGGTCGAGCATTGTCATGGAGAAAGACAATGCCTGATGATGACATTCCTTTCCGCTTATTCTGAATCGCCTTTGTAGACATTGAAGAGTCACACAGTATGAGGCTGCAGTGATGGTTGTGCCATGTTCCATGAATTCCACCAAGAGAACTCCATTCCAGTCCCTGTACACAGTAGCCATACACTTTCTGTTGGAGAAGGTTTGCTTGAACTTCTTTGGTTTACTGGAAGAATGAGAATGCATCCGTCGTTTGGATTGTTCTTTTTTTCTTCAGTTTCGAAATGTGTCACGTCCCCTGTGACAGTTTTGTTCAAAAAATCTTCTCCTTCATTGTGGTAGCGCTGGAGAAACATTAGGGAGGCGTCCATTCTCATTGTTTTGTGATGGTCGAACAGCATCTTGGGAACCCATCTCGCACACAGTTTGCGGTACTGAAGTCTTTCACTCACAATGGTGTAGAGAGCTGACCTTGAAATTTCAGGAAACGAATTGCTCAATACAGAAATTGTGAACCGACGATTTTCTTGAATCGCTTTAAATTTTCTGCATCATTGTCGCACTTTGCTGTCACTCATTGAAGTTTCACCGTACACATTACTTATTCGTCTATGAATTTCAGCCACATCCCCTCAGCCTGAAGAAATCGAATTACCGCACACACTTCACACTTGGCGGGAGATGCTATTGTTGTAGACATGTTTACGTGCTAGCTACGTGTTCAGAACTAAACGAAGTGACGCAGTGTGATTGAAGGCCATACTAGAGACGCTGCGCAACACATATGCACAAAGGTTCGTCTGATTTTTGCACAGGTTTTTATTTCACAACCGATCGGACCTTGAAAAAAAACAACCCTCATACATTGAAACTAATAACAGTAATAGAAAACAAAATGGATTTTATTAATGGTTTTGATAGCGTATAAAACATTTTTCAATAAATTGCTTTTATAATAAAAAAAAACTATACAACTCTTCAAAGAAAAGCTTCTTTGACACATGTATGCTGTCTAGTGATGACAGAATAAAAAAAATCTGACATCAACATTGTAATACTTTCCTGACATCGGTTATTTACTCTTATATAGCAGAAAAATAATTATTCATGAAAAAAGTTTACCTAAGATTCCTTTTTTGGAGTGGGGGATAATTTATGATGATATTTAATTGTAAAATTATCATTATTTTTTAAATAAACCAAAAAAGCTTCAAAACTTGAAAAAAGTCTTATTTTATTTTTACTGCTCCCCACCTCCAAAAAATCACCCTTCCAAGAAGGTATTTTTCTGATTTACTATGTTAAATGGAAGAAACTAAAAAAAATTCCACAAAAAAATTTACAACCAATAAAAAGTTACCTAAGAAATCTTTTTTAGGGTGAATTATGATGAAATTTTTATTGTAATATTATTACTAGAAGTTTATTATTTAAACTTGTAGTTAATAATTAAACCAATATTATTGGTTTAATTATTAACTTTAGTAATTAAGAGTTTAAACAAATTTTAAGCAAGAAAGTTTTTAAAATAAATCAGTAATTTTAAACTCTGATCAGCTCCCCATCTCAAAATATTTTTCTGGATCGCATACACTACTACTATGCCTAGGAAGTCATTTAAAAAAAATAAGTAATAAATAAAAACTTAGCTATTTTGATTTTTGGAAGAAAGAAATTTTGGGAAAATGCTTTTTTTTTTAAATGGTAAGATAAGTATGCATACATTTATAGAGCTTAATATAAAATGGGGTTATGTTAGCAAAATTTTGAGAAAATTGACCCCAAACTCACCCCCCCTCACCACCACTCCCAACTAGAGATATTAGTCCTAAGATTTTACCAATAGATTGCCCTATGTACATAAGCCTATATACAAAAATATGTTAAACCAGTCAGTGAAAAGTTATTACACTTCATATGTATGTGCATGGCAATGCATGCATATACAAACATTACAACTGAACATAGATTTAGAGTTTCAACAAAAAACTATACATCTTTAACTCAAACATTAGATGACATTTTCAAAATTTAGCTTTTTTGAAAAAAACAATTACAAAATAAATAAGAGTAAGAAACTAAAAGTTTTGTAATTTATGCTCATTCCAAATCTTGACACATTTTAAACATAATTAATCCTGCCGAAACAGTTAAATTTATCTCATCAAAGACAGCAATTCGCTGCCACGCCTAGGCCGGCCGCTGAATGCCAGTAAGTACATGTCCAACATTAAAGCGCTTAGAGCCTTAATCTGGCTGATAGCCGGCGATATCTCTCAGTTAGCTTCCTACAGTCTCCCAATATATTAAATGCGTCGCTTATGCCCGGACCCAGAATACCTTCATAAAAAAGTACGGTTGTGGATACACCAAACAAGTCCTCCATCAAATGGCTGAATGACAGGTTCCAAGAGACAGGGAATATGGCAGATGCAGCCAAAAGTGGTCTACCAACATGTTACCAGAAAAGTTGGTTGACATGTAAGCTGCATATTCTGTTAGTTTCAAGAAGTCTGAGCAATGTCTATCTAGCCAGTTCGGTCTCCACTTTGGTAGTGCCCACGTAGCATTGCGCAAGTGTTTAAAGATGCATCCATACAAAATTCGTGTTATTCACGATTTGTTACCTGCCACACTGGAAAACACGTAGCTTTCTGTCAATGGTTCATTTCATCTCTAACACCAGATGGGAAAGAACTCGACGGTTGGTTTTAGTCTGACGAGACATGGTTCACCTTGATGGATACGTGAATGCACAGAATTCATGCGTTTGGTGTATGGAAAATCCAAATCAACTGCAAGAGTTTCTTCTGCAAGAATGAAAAGTGGGTGTTTGGTGTGCAATGTCACATAGGCGAATCTTTATGACATTCTTTCATGGCACAGTGAACAGTGAGCGCTACATACAAATGGAGCAATACTTTGTAAACACATTACCTGCAGACCAGTTAAAGTGCATTTAGTTTCAGCAGGATAATGCTACGGCTCATACAGTCAACAACACTATGACTTTCTTAGATCAGTGTTTTCATGGAAAGTGATTTTGAAGTTGTTGGGCTCCTTCAGTCTCCTGATTTATCCCCTCCTTACTTTTTCTTGTAGGGATACCTTAAGGATGCCACTTACAAAACTCATCCTCACACCATTCCCAAATTGCATAATAAAACTGAATGATGGGTTGCTGCAATTCCTCAACAAACATTACATGTGTTTAAGAGCATGCAATGTCATATTCAATTATGTGAATCGCAAAACGGAGGCCACTTTCAAGAACTATTGTAACTGACCCATTTTCTTATAAGGTTGCATCACTTTTTGAACACCTTATATTTTTCTTTTTTACTTTCCCATGTATATAGCGGCTACAGATATATAGAAGGGAAAGTAGTGATCAGTCAAAACTGGGAATATCTGGTTTTCATCAAATTTTGATGATTGACCCCTAAGAACCTCAGAAAACTGAAAATCAAAATTTCTGCGACAAAATATGTGTATGTATGTCTGTATGTAAGTACGTATGTTATGTACATACATATGTATGTATGTAAGATGGCATGTAAATCGCCTTCTATCTCCCAAACTACTTGATCGATTTTCACCTAACTCAACTACAGTATTTCTATAGTAAGGGCACTGATGTTATTCAATTTTCAATTCGAAAGGTCAAGGGGAGGGGATACAAGGGGGAAAACAAAATCGTCTCCAGAATTTGCATAATTAAGGTTATATATATTTTTAATAATTTTGTGAATATTAATAAACAACTTTTGTAAAAAAAAATTTTTTAGTTATATCTTGCTTCAGAAAAGGAGTTAATGGGATTTTTTTCAGCTATATTTTCTACATCAATTTTTTCAACCAAATTTTAGCCTATCCCACTCCAATGGTCTGTGCTAACAAAAGACATTTTTTTAATTTAAAAAAAAATTTAATGTATTTTAAATTTAAATCCATTTCGTACATTACTCTTTCAATTTAAAACGTAAAAATATTTTTTATCGGGCTTACTCTTTAGTATTCCTTGAAAAAGATAAAAATAACCAAAAATGTTCACCCCCTTCCTAAAAAATTAGAACTCTATTTACTTAGAATTATGGCTATACTTTGTTGGCTGTATGTTGTTTGTGTGTTGGCTGTAACTTGGTACTTTTTAAATAACTTTAAAAAGTTTCGATACTTACGTATTAACGCCACCGCAGCTATACAGCTTTATTTAAAAACAAAGTACTCAATCGGATTTCGGTGGAAAATGAACTATACTGTTCATTTTATATTTGGTTATTTATATTTATTTATGGTTATTTATATTTATTTATTTTATAAATATAATTTAACCAAACTTAACCTACGCTCGCTAACCTTGATTAATTAACACCGTAATTTTTTGAGTATTTATTTAATAAATTCAGTAATTATTGCAATTATTTATTATTTAAATAATCAAAACAATCCTGTTAATTAATCAAGGTTAGCGAGCGAAGCAAGCGTAGGTTAAGTTTGGTTAAATTATATTTATAAAATTTATTAAAATGAATAAAGAGACTGTTTTGAATCTATGTTAAACTCTATATCGGCTCATTTTCAACCGAAATCCGATTGACTACTTTGTTTTTAAATAAAGCTGTAGCTGCGGTGGCGTTAATACATAAGTACCAAAGTTTCTTTTTTGAAATTTATTATCACCCCTCTTGGATTATTTTCTTAAAAATTAATTTTGACTGAATGCTTCCCCTTGATTATGGGAGCCCCCAAAATGAAAAAAAAAAGTTTTTTTCATTTTTTTAAAACCACAAATAAATGATGGAACTATTATTTGTTTTTTAAAAAAAAGAATAAAACATCATCCATCATTCAACTTTTATTCCACAAGTATAGAAATAATCAGTTTTTTTTTGTTGTATCTATTTATTTAACTATATATCACAAAATTCAATATAAATATTTTTATATAAAAATATGGAAAAAAAGTCATAATTTTGGTCACAGTTTTTTTAATGAGAGTTATGCAGTTCATTACTGGCTTTTTTTTTTTAAGTACAGGTTTAAATTTTATACTGTTTTTATTTAAAAATAAATGTATCAGTAAACCGATCTGAATATGTTTATATGTGGATGGGTACCATCCTAATATTTTCTGCAATGGTAATTAGAAATACTAACAACAATATTGAAAACAATGGGGAAAAACTTCCAACACTCCCTTTGCTCTCCCTGAAACTCAGCTACCAGGATTTCAGAGCTTGGTTTCAAGTGGTTAAGCTCACAACCATAACAAAAGAACTCTTTAACCCCAACTAGTTTAAGTTAACAAAAAAAAAAAAATATATATATATATATATATATACATCAGAATGAAAATCTTCCTTTCATTTTGAAGTTAAAAATGTTCAATATAAATATCTTCATACCTTAAACATTTTAAATAATTAAAAAATATAATAACCTTTCCTCTGTGTTCACAAGGTATTCCTTTCCTAATGTATCTTTTAGCAAGACGATTCTTCATAATTGATCTTCCATTTCCTAATAAATCAGACCATTTTTTTGCTCGTTTTGCCAAAACTTTTAAATATTCTGACATAAAATCTTCATAAGATATATAATCAAAATCAGGTGGTCGTTCAAATCCATATTCATCTACTTTACTGTAAAAAAGAAAAACAATAAAAATATAAAAAATAAATTTAGATAAATACAAAGGGCAATACGAGAATTTTGCACTATGACAGTGGTAAGATTCATACTTCCTTTCCTCCTTTTTATTTCTAAAAATAAAATAAAACTATAACTGCCTAACTATTGACACAACTATAATATCGATAACTATCAACAATTAAGAAATACTACAAACAGGAAGTGCAAACTAGCGAAAGAAGAGTGGATTTAAGAAAAGTGTTCAGAAGTGGAAAGAGAAATGAACATTGGTAAAATAGATGGAACATACAGGAAAGTTAAGGAAAATTTTGGGGTACATAAATTAAAATCTAATAATGTGATAAACAAAGATGGTACACCAATTTATAATACGAAAGGCAAAGTCGATAGGTGGGTGGAATATATTGAAGAGTTATACGGAGGAAATTCATTAGAAAATGGTGTTATAGAGGAAGAGGAAGAAATCAAAGAGGATGAAAGGAGAGAAACAATACTGAGATCTGAATTTAAGAGAGTATTAAAAGATTTGAATGGCAGAAAGGCTCCTGGAATAGACAAAATACCGATAGAATTACTGCGCAGTGCAGGTGAGGAAGCGATTGATAGATTACAGAAACTGGTGTGTAATATTTATGAAAAAGGGGAAGTTCCATCCGACTTCACAAAGAGTGTTATAGTCATGATACCAAAGAAAGAAGGAGCAGATAAATGTGAAGAATACAGAACAATTAGCTTAACTAGCCTGTCAAAAATCTTAACTAGAATTCCGTACAGAAGAATTGAGGGGACAGTGGAAGAAGTGCTACGAGAAGACCGATTTAGTTTCAGGAAAAGTATAGGGACAAGGGAAGCAATTTTAGGCCTCAGATTAATAGTAGAAGGAAGATTAAAGAAAAACAAACCGACATACTTGGCGTTTATAGACCTAAAAAAGACATTCGATAACGTAGACTGAAATAAAATGTTCAGCATTTTAAAAAAATTAGGGTTCAAATACAGAGATAGAAGAAAAATTGCTAACATCTACAGGAACCAAACAGCAACAGTAACAATTGAAGAACATAAGAAAGAAGCCGTAATAACAAAGGGAGTCCGACAAAGGTGTTCCCTGTCTCCATTACTTTTTAATCTTTACATGGAACTAGCAGTTAATGATGTTAAAGAACAATTTAGATTCGGAGTAACAGTACAAGGTGAAAAGATAAAGATGCTATGATTTGCTGATGATATAGTAATTCTAGCCGAGAGTAAAAAGGATTTAGAAGAAATAATGAACGGCATAGATGAAGTCCTATGCAAGAACTATCGCATGAAAATAAACAAGAACAAAACAAAAGTAATGAAATGTAGTAGAAATAACAAAGATGGACCACTGAATGTGAAAATAGGAGGAGAAAAGATTACGGAGGTAGAAGAATTTTGTTATTTGGGAAGTAGAATTACTAAAGATGGACGAAGCAGGTGCGATATAAAATGCCGAACAGCACAGGTGAAACGAGCCTTTAGTCAGAAATATAATTTGTTTACATCAAAAATTAATTTAATCGTCAGGAAAAGATTTTTGAAAGTATATGTTGGGAGTGTTGCTTTATATGAAAGTGAAACTTGGACGATTGAAGTATCTGAGAAGAAAAGATTAGAAGCTTTTGAAATGCAGTGCTATAGGAGAATGTTAAAAATCAGACGGGTGGATAAAGCGGCAAATTAAGAGGTGTTGCAGCAAATAGATGAAGAAAGAAGCATTTGGAAAAATATAGTTAAAAGAAGAGGCAGACTTATAAGCCACATACTAAGGCATCCTGGAATAGTCGCTTTAATATTGGAGGGACAAGTAGAAAAAAAAAATTGTGCAGGCAGGCCACGTTTGGAATATGTAAAACAAATTGTTAGGGATGTAGGATGTAGAAGGTATACTGAAATGAAACGACTAGCACTAGATAGGGAATCTTGGAGAGCTGCATCAAACCAGTCAAATGACTGAAGACAAAAAAAGGTAACTGTCTAGTTCCTTTTATCCATTATAAATAAATTGAATTTGTCTATATTCAGTAGGCTCTGTCACAGCTGATATTTTATATGAATAATGTATCTAATTCTCTATTATCAGTCTAATTCCAATCTTCAGAGACTGAACTTGTTCATAACATTAATGCGTAATTAATTTACAACAATGTCACATACATGAATTATAAAAATAAACGCTTTTTTTTTTGTTTCTGGATTCAAAGTCACTAATTACAAAAATACATTATATTAATATATCGCTTTGGTTATGAATGTATGCAATTTAATTATGAAATGAGGTGTAACAATAAGCTTAATTTTTTTATTTTTTGTTAGTTCATGTTTTGCTTGATACCTTCAAAACTTAATGAACCAAACTGTGAAATTCTGCAAAACTTCTGAATGTAAGAGATCGATGTCATTTAATTTTTTTTACAATTTGTCAAGGGAGTGGACAAATGTAGTTATTGGATTCTTAAAATTTTAGTCAAAGTATCTCTGTTTTTATACAAAATTCATTATCTCTTAAAAGACTTAAATAATTTTACCGGCAAGGCACAGTGCATTATATATTTTGTCAGTATTTGAAGCAAAAAAAATATTTATAACTGTATATACTGGCCGATGAAATTATTAAAACTAAGGTCTTATTAATAATTTTCTTTCTAAGTAACATAAGTAATAATTTGTCAAGAGGGCTTTTTGCCCTAAACAGCCAGAATTATATTTCCCAAGAAAATTGTGCAACTCTTTACTGATTTTTTAAATATTTATTATGAAAAACAGTTTAACAAAATGTATCCCCAGCTGCAACTTTTAATTATAATACATTTACTATATGCTAATATCAATATAAATATGTATAGTTAAAGGAGTATAAATACTAATAAATACAATATATTTCATATTATTATAATTTAACACTTAATATTGTTATTAAACCAAAAATCTAACATGTTGTTGTGATGTCTTCCATTATATGCTTAAATGGACTGTATTCTGCAGATAGGTTTTCCTTTACGTAAATTCACACAATCATTTCCATAATGCTACCTTAAAGATTTCACAACGCCCTGCATTCTTTCATCAATATTAGTGTGCATGCCTACCTAATACAAGGTCTGTAACTAGTTGGTATGGTTGAAATTACTATATTTGTAATGTTTAATCATATTCCTTATATGATTGTATGATAACCACCAGTCTAAAATTAGGTGAGTTATGGATGCAATATGATAACAATAATAGATGGGAAACTATCGTTATTCTACTTTCTACAGCAAACAAAAAACATTCACCTGCTTTACGACAAATTCCGTAAAAAACTCGTTGCTGTTTGGGAACCTGACCAACATTATACTTGCAATTTTCAACAATTTAGACAGTTAACAATGGCCCTCCTATTACTTTGGACGTTCTTAAAATTTAGTGGCATACATTTTTTGCAAATAGTTACATCAATCTACAAAAGTGTTGTAGTTTATTTGTAGCTCACGCTTTCAAAACTTTTACAATTCTTTTCCAAAAGGTAACCTTGATTCACTTAAATGGGAATTAGGATCCAACCAATAATGAAATCTTGTTTATCTTCAGTTTTATTGTAAAGTTACCTTTATCGACTTTCAGTTTACGTGTCATGTGCCAATTAATACAGGTTTTCTCCTTTAAATATTACATGTTTGAAAGAAAAAAATACACCACCTTTAACTTTATGCAAATCATTCAAAAATATTATCAGGAACCTCCATAGCTTTTTACAAAATTATAAACTGAACACTATAACTCAATGCAGGCAATGAATTGACACGTCAGACCGCGTATAAACTGACAAGCATGCTTATTGCAACAATGTGATTGGATAAGATCGACTCGCTTCCAGAATACCAAAAAAAATTTTACATGAACAAGTTCCTGTATTATTGCAACACTTATTTACATCGATATAAATGTACAGAAAATGTTTAAAAATTTGCAGGCATATAACAGAATTTGACCAAATTTAAAAAAAAATCTAAACATACAATTTCCCTAATCCAATAATTGTGTTCAAATTAAACTTGTTTTGTTAATTATAATTTAACTGTTTTTATATTATATATATTTTTTTTAAGCGCAAGGGATTTACATTTATCGGCATTGATTTCTAATAATGACATGCTTTCTATACTTGAAAATATGGTTTGTTTTCACTAAGCTGATCTGCATTATTAGGTTTTTGTTTATTGCATTTATTCTAATTAAATGCAATAAACAAATTTCTTTTTGAATTTCTTTTGATCAGTGGTTATTCCTAGACAGAATGATTTTACAATTTATCTCTGATTTCTATTTTAAACACATTTACTTAATTATAAATATTAGACTTTGATTTGTTATTATATAGGCTAAAAACGATAATTAATACACATAGTTTGTTTATGTTCACGTACAGACTTTACTATAGCATAGGGATATACAAGCACGAGGAAAGTGTGAACAAATCACTTTTAAAAGTTTTACATAATGTACATTTCAAAGTTATCAAAATAATAAATGAAATGAATACTGCCAATGATTATTCCTTTGAATCATAAACAAAAATATGCACTTGAATCTTTATATCTTCAATATATTTGTTTGTCCAACTTGCATATAAAAATGTTTTGATTACAAAATCTTATAATCAAATATTGTAAACCCTGTGTGTACATCTGTTATATATTTCAATAAACTCCTGAATATTTATAAAACTCTGATATTGACAAATGAGAAAAAAAATTGGCGAATTTGTTCAGAAATAAAGCACTAAAAGAATAGTTTTGCAAATTGATAGTCGATAAATATCACATTCAACGATATAATGAACTAGAAAATTGTATTTTGATACATTTCTTTTGTATATAAATTAAGTATTAATCTTAAGTCATTTATTAGTAGTTACTAGAATTGTTTGTAATGTTGTGAGGTTTTTTTATACATCAGGCTGTATATGGATGCCCATGTGCTTAACTCCAGGATAAATATGTAACTTTTTATGTAAATATGTTATTTTTTAAGTATTTATGACCTCATTTAATAAATAAATATTACTACTAATATCTTATTATTTTAAATAATTTTGTAATTATTTTTTAAAAGTGTAATAATTTTCTGTCAAATGTTGTTATTACAGTTTAAAGAAATATAATTATTTTTGTCATTTAAAGTTGTAAGTATACGAAATTTATAATTAAATTGATATTCAATAATTCAACAACTTAAAAAAAAAAAAAAAAAAAAAAAAGGTTCTGATAAAGAAGAAATATCTATGAAATAACAAGTTGACAAAGATAAAAAAACTGATATCATAAAGATAATTTTTTTTAATACAATTTGAAACTTAATATGTAAAAAACCATGTGACATGGATTGTGAGATTTTCTAGACCAATAAGAATGGCTTGATTACCTTTAAACACCAAATAATGCGTGAAAAATTAAAAAAAAACACCTCTGAAAGTAAATATTGCTTCTTTTTTCTTTTGAAGCCACATTGGACGGTTTAATTAATAAATTTTCAGTGTTCTTTGAAGAGCAAACTGCCTTAAACTTCCAATTCTGCCAGTACTTTTGGTTTAGTAGTAGAGTTTTACACTTATAGAACTCATTGAAGTGCTGTTTTCCAAGCAAAATATGTCAAACAAAACAGCTGTAACAAATATTTTTACCAAAAGCAGTATAATTTGTAAATAAAATTGGATGTTTTCACAGGTATAAAGCACATTTGCTGTGTTTTGGTTTTAAATTCTTCTCATTTCATGGTACATGAAGACGATCACAAAGGAAGATTTCATTTCTAACAAGAAATGATGCATCACCACACTAATGTAGTTAACTTTTACATTTTCTAAATAATTGTTTTACAAGATCTGTGAATTAGTCCAACTCTACCATCTTAATTATTTTTTAATTACGATTGGATTTAAAGCCACAGTAAGACAGAAAAACCTCAAAGAAAATTTATGCATTGTATTTCATATCATTCTGCTGGTTTTTTATCTTGACATAACATATGTAATAATTAAAACTTTTATGCCGGTACTCATATAGTTGAATTTTAATGTAATCCTAATAATATAACAGAACACTAGTTAAAGTAAATGAGATATTTACATATTTGTACAATTTTATTAAGTAAGGAAAATTGCCACAAATAAGTTACCGGATACCAGCAACATTTTATTTTTTGATAATACAAGTGGTATTATCAATGTCTACCAACTTTTTAAGTAGAATAATGTAAAACATAATGTCACTCTTACTCATAAGTCTCCAGAATTAAATTAAACTACAAATAATATTGCTACTTAATTTAAAAAAAAGATACTATACAGTTAGACAACATGCACAGTTTGCGTAACTTAAATATAAACAAATGGACACATATTACAGAAAAATATGTTAACCACACATTTTTTACATTTTGATCGGAGACTAAATCATAAATTCCTAATATTAAAAAGTAATAACATGACCATTCTTATAAATAATCATAAGCCTTACTTATAAAAATGATAGATTGTGGGAGCATCTTATTTTCAGAAATGTTTAAAAAAAGCAACACAAAAAAATAGATAAAATTAATAATTACTTACAAAGTGACTATATGATTAATTCATTTAATATCAAGGAAATTGATAAACAATAAGAATGAGTCATAACATAACCTAAAACAGTGAACTACAGTAGTGAAGTGAAAAAAGTAAACGGCATTAGTAATTAAATAAGAATATTTACCTAAAACGAGAAGTAGCCATATTATCAGCCTTTAATTATATTTACTTACATATCACAAACTTAAATCTATTAATAATACATATCTACTTTTTAACTACAAATACTTAACCACAAAACATTACTGTACGAGTGTGTGCGAATTTAAAACAGCTGATTTTAATGCAGGAACTTACTACTACACTACTAGCGGCTAGTTATAAAATGTTTGCTCCAGATTACCGCTGACGTCATTTCGCAGCCATCGAATGCCTTTTAAGTCTTTTATCAGTTTTTTATCGAAATTATTTGCTCGTTGGTCAAAGATAAAAACAAAACCCCGGACATCAGTATGAAAAAAATAAATACTTTATTCCAAACAAAATACGCGCGCTCTCAACACACACACACACACACACACACATATATAATACACAGACGCGTATTTGATTGCTCGTATTTTTATTGGAATAAAGTATTTATTTATTTCTTATTGATGTATACAGACAAAGAACACTGAGAGCATCTTTATAAAATACAAAATTAAGAAATAAATAAAACAGTACTCCTCTTTTATAAATTGGGTAGAGGGAAAACACTTCTCAAGAAATATAGACAGCTTGAACCGCAAGAAGAAGGAATAAAAAATTCATTAATGAACTAAGAAAGAAATTATAATTTTATTTGAAAGCCGATAAAAGTAATGATGCAATTTTGGATAAAATGTTTGAGATAGGATTGTTTATTAAAATTAAACAAGTACCCTGGTTTCATTTGCGAAGCTAAATAAATTATAAGCAATTATAATATTTTGTTGAATTCCAAAGAGAATCACAGATTAATTATTTTTGAGCTGGTGATGCTGCAACTATATTGCTTCATAAAAACACATAATCAAATATGACCAATTGAGTATAATTTGAGTCGACCTTTAATGCTATTTCACAGGAAATTAGAGAAATACAGCATAAAAAAGTAAATGCCATAGATAATGGAAAAAAACTATTAATTGATTAAAAAGAACAAATCTGTAGAAGTTTCAAATACTTCTTTCTCAACACCTAACAAGAAACTTAATTAAATTATAATTATGGAACTCAATGGTTTATCTACTTCTGATGGTTTACACTGATGCTAAAGTAATAATTTAGTATCATTCATAAGCAACTATAGAGCTTAAATCAAAAGAATTTTTCTATAAGGAATCTTTAGATAGATATAAATTATGTATGAAAAAGAGTGATGATACTCTTGTAAAAGGAGAAAATGTTTCTACATTAACTTTATAAACTTATAAAAAAAACAACCTATTTAAAACAACTTCTCACCAATTTGTTTAACATAAATAAGATATTTTTTTTTAACTACTCGGCTAATAAGTTTTTAAATAATACTATTTAAAAAATAACCTTGACTTTCTGCACCTTTGACTAACCTATACAAATAGTTTCCAATAATACCTTTTAAATTGTTATTCTTTTTTTACTTTATTATTGTCATACGTTTGCTTGTTTTATGATTGTTTCATATATTTATTATTTTGAAGTATTAATGTGGTTTAAATTGAAGTAAATGTTTAACAGTTGATTGTAAAAGTTGTTTAATCATTTACTGATCTCCATGGTGCAGCAGTAACGTCTTGGCTTTTCATTTAGAGTTCCTGGGTTTGAATACTGGTTAGGTACGGAATTTTTCATATGCTAGAAAAATTCCGTTTCCATCTACCATGCCCAAGTTTAAAGCTAATGAGGTGAGATCAAGTTAAAAAAAAAAAAAAATTTTAACAGCTGATTTTGGAAGTTGAAGATTCTGAGGTTCACATCCTAGTGAAAGTCGGTTGAGTTTATACGGATTTGAATACTAGACAGTGTATACTAGTGTACTTTGGTAGTTGGAGTTCAATTAAGCACATATCTCAAGATTGGTTGGCCTGAGTCTGTACAAAACATTATTTAAATAATGAGCAACTTTTGGCTTTCTAGAAGTTCTTATCTCTACCTCTAAAATTAAAATCCCTTTAGGGAAGGCAGAGAAAGATTTCACCGGTGCTAAGTAGGGGATAAAAAAGATTTCCACCTTAAAGTTAAGAAAAATTTTTAATTTCATCAATATAGCAACGGTTGCATGTGAAAAAAAGTTTCACATGTTTAGCATACAAGCCCCATCTTACAATTCCAGCAACATTTTGGTCATCCCTTGCCGTAAGGGTTGGTCATATCAAAAATTGTTTCAGACAAAAGTTTTAGCTAATGTTTAAAGGACTAACGATCACTTTAAACTGATTCGATATGTGCCTATTAAGGGAGGTATGATTTTTTTTTTTTGTATTCGAAACCTCATTTTTTCCACCTCCTGGGCCGACGGTTTGTGATATCAAAAAACTTAGATAAGTTTTAGGGCCTTATCCAAAGAATAGTAGGAACTTTAAACAAATTCATTATTTTATTTAATAAGAAAGTTATAGCAATATTTTGCTTTTTCAAAACAGCTCCCTGTTTCCAACCCCATGGTCCGATTTTGCCCATTAACAAACCCAACTGAGATTTTGGGTCATTATATTTTATGTATCAACTTGAAAGTGATTGGCGCAAAATTATGGCAGTTATAATGTCCACAAGAAAGTGAAATATATATATGTATGTATTTTTGTAATTAACTCAAAAATATTAAAGTCCAATCACAGTAGCCATTATAACAGGTAGCTTTCTTATGAAATCTACCTAATACCCAATTCGTAATCCTTCAGACAATTATGAATAAATAAAAGATAATAAAGAATTATGATGTTTAGAATCTGAGAAACCAGGTGTACTTGAGAAACTAGAATTTGAGTTTGGGTGTACTGCTGATGAACTCTACTGAAGGGAACTTCAAAATATCATCCAAAAAGGACAATCCATAGTATATTATTAGACAGGAAGAATAAAGCTGTCAAAAAATGTGGCAAAATTTGTTTCTTGTATGAGAAATATAATATCGTTATCTATATTGAATTATATATAATGAAATATGTTTTGTTTCTTACTGTGAAAACACATTTATGAATTCAAATGATTTATGAAGGGCAAAGAGAATAAAATGTACTGGATATTTGAAGACATTTAAAAGGTTTATTACAGCAGAAATCACAAAGAATCATAATATTTTTACTATTTTCAAAAACAATTGTGGGAGAGATTTGTTAAACTGGATGTTACAAATTTCAAAATTTAAATTCATGTCTTTGTTACCACTTACTTTTGTTAACCTATTATTCTTGATATGACTATACAAGTAAGAAAAAAAGAAAGGAAACAGAATATAAAATTCTTGAACATATTTTTAACTTATATATATATATATATATAAAAAACTTAGGCAATGTATTGCGTTGTATTCCTTACCGTTCTGTAAGTTGACTGAGAACATTTCTTAAATTATCATTTGCACAGTTGTTATATATAAGCCACTTAGTAAAAAAACACATGCTAATTTTTATTCATTTAGAAAAACATATAAAACACAACTCGAAGCTGTTTTTATTATTGTTATTACTTCAAACACTTAAAACAATTTGAATTGTGTTCGCATTATTAAAACCCAGTCACATTAGTTATTACAAGTTATTGTCACAGACTTATTTATCCATAAAAAAGAGATTATCAGATCTTCTTTATTGAATTCTTAGTAAATGAATTTCAATAATAGTTTAAGTTAGTTAAAAAAAAAAACCCGGCAATAAATTAATGATTGGCAGTAGATTATGATGCAGACTAAATAAATTATAAATTGACTATTTATATTTCATTAGTAATCAGATTCAATACACTATGTACAACAAATAATTGAAGATTTTGTATTTATGATTTGGTTGTGTGAACTGTAAATATTTATTTATTACAATCGGTGAACAAAAAATTCATATTTTAACCAACTATGTCATCCTTCATGAGAAAATTGATAAAATAATGAATAT
This sequence comes from Lycorma delicatula, assembly GCF_047948215.1. Lineage (NCBI taxonomy): Eukaryota > Metazoa > Arthropoda > Insecta > Hemiptera > Fulgoridae > Lycorma > Lycorma delicatula. The sequence goes on from NC_134466.1 coordinate 1,394,938, forward strand.
TAATTGTCTGACATTTAAGGATTTACAAATCTAAATGTTATCAAATTTCAAAATTTTATTATTATGTCATCAATTTTATTTAATGTTATCAATTTCTTGGTTTGTTTCCTAGCCATAGTGTTGAGTTCTAATTAATAACAGAATTGCATTGTACAATATTACTAAATGAACAAAGAATACAATACAAAGAGAATTGACAAATTACAAAACAAAGAGTCTGCAGAATTGAACTCCTAAATATATCTGAAATAACAGAATTTCTATTCGGCTCTTTTATTTATTATTTTATAGTTTTATTTGAACAACAGTACACAAAACGACAAAGTTACAGTAAACAACTTTTAAAATCAAATTATTCCATTATATCCAAAATATTTCAGAGAATAGAATTTTGGAAAGTAAAGGATATAATGATGATTGCATAATTTTTTGGTGGATAAATTTAGTTAAAAAAAAGAAATTAATAGTTTCTAAATTTTTTAAATTTTGATTTTTTGAGGTTGATATCAAATTAAAAAATCAACAATCTGTGAAACCTTTATTTGATAGAAGCCTCATTTGAATTTTATATTTTAAAAACATATTTTTGTTCAGTTTATATTGTTAGGTATTCCAGTGAAAAAGGTAATTCAATAAAAATCACGAATAAAATTATGCATATATATATATATATATATATATATATATATATATATATATATATATGCATAATTTTGTATATATATATATATATATATATATATATATATACAGAGTTATCATAAAAGAATGGCGCGGTTTCAGTAATTCATAGGAAGATTGTAGGCAAATTTGTAGATGTTATATTGGTATCCCTGAAAGACTCCAACCCAAAAGTTTGTTTTCAACAGTTGTAACTGCAACGTCAGTTCTTGTATTGATGTTGCGGTGAGTTTAGCGAGTTTCTATGTTCTCTGATAAAGACAAAGCAAAGTGTGTTTTAATGATGGCCGAATTAAAATCCGTAATTTTAGTTCAACGTGCGTTTCGACGTGAATTCGGAAGAGATCCGCCACACAAAAATAACATAACGCGTCGGTTCAAACGATTCGAAGAAACCGGATCGGTTAAGAAACAGAAATCAACCGGCAGACCGAGTGTACCGGACGAAACGGTTGAACTAATTAGAAGTCCTGGGAAGTCCATCTCCCGTCGAAGCGTCGAATTAAGTATTCCAAAATCAACAGTTCACAAAGTTTTACGTAAAAAATCGAAATTACACGCTTACAAAATCCAGATACTGCAGGAATTGAAACCCGATGATGGTGTAAAACGTTACAATTTCGCTGTTGAAATGTCGGACAGAATAAGTGAAAACGAATCATTTTTAGACGATATAATTTATACAGACGAAGCTACATTTCATGCGAATGGATGCGTTAACAGACACAATTCACGAATATGGGGCTCTGAAAACCCACACGCAATTATCGAGAAACAACGCGATTCGCCTAAAGTTAATGTTTGGTGTGGTGTGATGAAAAATCGTGTAGCAAGGCCTTTCTTCTTTGCTGAAAAAACAATTAATGGAGTCGTGTATCTTGACATGATAACCGATTATTGCTTTACTCAGCCGGATGAACTCGAAAACGTTCATCGACTTCATTTCCAACAAAACGGTGCTCCCCCGCACTTCGTGCGTCGGTCATGGACGCTTTGAACGAAAAATTTGGAGATCGATGGATAGGCCGGCAAGGACCCGTACTTTGGCCCCCGAGGAGTCCAGACCTGACACCTTGCGATTTTTTTCTTGCAGGAGAGTAGATATGGGTGACCGCCTCTAGCGCAAATTTTTGCATCAAATCTCCTCCTTTCTTTTTCCTGTTTAGCCTCCGGTAACTACCGTTTAGATAATTCTTCAGAGGATGAATGAGGATGATATGTAATGAGTGTAAATGAAGTGTAGTCTTGTACATTCTCAGTTCGACCGTTCCTGAGATGTGTGGTTAATTGAAACCCAACCACCAAAGAACACCGTATCCACGATCTATTGCATCAAATCTAACCTAAGAAAATCTAACAAAATTGCATCAAACCTAACCCAACTGCAAGTATTTTACAGACAAATTCACATATTTCGCACTCTTTTGCGAGCATCTTTTTCCAAGTTAATGAACAGGCGACTTAGTCCAATTCTAGAGAAAAGTTACATATATGCAGCATTTACAAGCAAAATCCACAAATTTCACACTCTTTTGCGAGCATCTTTTTTCAATTTAATGATTCTTTATTGTAAATATTAGTGAACATTTGCAAAAACAATTTCATATATGTGGAATGTAACAAAAAAATAAAATATGTTCAACGTTAAAATAAATAAACATTATATTCAATGTTAATGTAAATAAAGATTTTCAAACAGCTGGCTTGATGATAAATGTATCTATATATAGGTCATTCATACGAATAAGTAACAGATTATTGTCTCTGACCAGTCGAACCAAAACCCTTATCATTACGTTCGGTTTCAACTAATGTTTCGCTTTCCGTCCACGATATGCGTTTATATTTCGATATTACCAATTGAGCGATGCTCAATCCCCTTTGCACCGTAAATTCTTTATCGCCCAAATTTATAAGACCGATTTTAATTTCACCGCGATAATCAGAATCGACCGTGCCCGGTGAATTAACAACTGTAATGCCTTAGCTAATCGCCATACCCGATCTAGGTCTTATTTGCGCTTCGTACTTTTTAGGCAGCGATGTAGCAATGCCAGTCGCGATTATTTTTATTTCGTCCGGTTTTAAAATCGTATCGATCGTTGAAACTAAATCTAAACCGGCGCTTTGTTCGGTAGCGTATTTAGGAAAATCAACGAAATTATTCAATTTCTTAATTTTAAAAACTTCCGTTTGAAACGTCTATATTTAAAATAAATAATTCAATGCAAATAATCTATTTATTTATCTTATATGTCTCTTCAGATTTGCGGGACATTGCAAAATACATTAAATCTGTTGATGAAACAGCAGGTTTGATGATAAACGTATCTATATGTAAGTCATTCATACGAATTAAATAACATAGAGCGCGTGCAAGATATCATGGGGATTCCCTCGTTTGTAGCACTGACCTCTGTTCGCACATGCGCAATAGCATATTTCACTATATAAATACAATATTATACAGTACTTTATTCAGTTATTATATAGACGCTATGTATTGTAAACGTGTACGTTTAGACGATGATTGCGCAACCGCTAAAAAGCGAGCCAGATTAACTATCTGTGACGCGAATTGTTTCACAATTTTAGAAAATGCGTTTATAAATAATTTAATCACATATTACTATAAAAATGAAGATGAAACAGATACAGATATAAATTTATTAGATTATGAAGATGAAACAGGTAAAGATATATATTTATTTTTAAACGGTAAAAAAAATTGCGTTCTCAACATCTTAAAATCACAGGTAACAACAGATGCTGTAAAATTGAATATATTGTTAGAATGTACATATGAAAAAAGTCGGGGCGACCAAATCGATAATCAAGACATTAATTTTAAAACTAAAAGTACACCGATATATAATTGTAATGATTTAGATAAAGTTATAGACGAAGCGTTTGAAAAAATATTAGCCGAAGAATCCGAATTTCAAGCTAAAGGCAGTGGTTGGTCTTTAATCAGTATCGACGGTTTAATGTTGCGTATAAATAAATTTAAACCGTTACTCGGTTCTTCATATATAGCCTTACCCGATTAAATAAAACAAAAAAAGGCTGTGATTAATGTTAACAATAAAGACATACTGCTTTAAATGGGCTATTTTATCGAAACACGTAACCAGTCGTGACCCACAACGCTTAGATAAACGTTATACTGTTGATTTAAAAAGTACACATGACTTTAGCATGTTAAAGTTTGCAGTCGAGATAAAAGATGTTTTTTTTTGTTTTTTTTTTGTCTTCAGTCATTTGACTGGTTTGATGCAGCTCTCCAAGATTCCCTATCTAGTGCTAGTCGTTTCATTTCAGTATACCCTCTACATCCTACATCCCCAACAATTTGTTTTACATACTCCAAACGTGGCCTGCCTACACAATTTTTCCCTTCTACCTGTCCTTCCAATATTAAAGCGACTATTCCAGGATGCCTTAGTATGTGGCCTATAAGTCTGTCTCTTCTTTTAACTATATTTTTCCAAATGCTTCTTTCTTCATCTATTTGCCGCAATACCTCTTCATTTGTCCCTTTATCCACCCATCTGATTTTTAACATTCTCCTATAGCACCGCATTTCAAAACCTTCTAATCTTTTCTTCTCAGATACTCCGATCGTCCAAGTTTCACTTCCATATAAAGCGACACTCCAAACATACACTTTCAAAAATCTTTTCCTGAGATTTAAATTGATTTTTGATGTAAACAAATTATATTTCTTACGGAAGGCTCGTTTAGCTTGTGCTATTCGGCATTTTATATCGCTCCTGCTTCGTCCATCTTTAGTAATTTTACTTCCCAAATAACAAAATTCTTCTACCTCCATAATCTTTTCTCCTCCTATTTTCACATTCAGCGTTCCATCTTTGTTATTTCTACTACATTTCATTACTTTTGTTTTGTTCTTGTTTATTTTCACGCGATAGTTTTTGTGTAGGACTTCATCTATCCCGTTCATTGTTTCTTCTAAATCCTTTTTACTCTCGGCTAGAATTACTATATCATCAGCAAATCGTAGCATCTTTATCTTTTCACCTTGCACTGTTACTCCGAATCTAAATTGTTCTTTAACATCATTAACTGCTAGTTCCATGTAAAGATTAAAAAGTAACGGAGATAGGGAACATCCTTGTCGGACTCCCTTTCTTATTAGGGCTTCTTTCTTATATTCTTCAATTGTTATTGCTGCTGTTTGGTTCCTGTACATGTTAGCAATTGTTCTTCTATCTCTATATTTGAACCCTAATTTTTTTAAAATGCTGAACATTTTATTCCAAAAGATGTTAAAAAATTTGAATCCGTCAACAATGTTTCTATAAATGTATATACGCTGGCAGGTAATGATGAAGTTAGACCTTTAAATGTTTGCCAAACCATTGAAAAACCAAACCGTTTTGATTTATTGTATTTAAAGAGGTAAATACCTCTTTAAAACCTATTTAAAGAGGTTTTGTATTTATTGTAACAAATGAAGAGGTATTGCGGCAAATAGATGAAGAAAGAAACGTTTGGAAAAATATAGTTAAAAGAAGAGACAGACTTATAGGCCACATACTAAGGCATCCTGGAATAGTCGCTTTAATATTGGAAGGACAGGTAGAAGGAAAAGATTGTGTAGGCAGGCCACGTTTGGAATACGTAAAACAAATTGTTAGGGATGTAGGATGTAGAGGGTATACTGAAATGAAACGACTGGCACTAGATAGGGAATCTTGGTGAGCTGCATCAAACCAGTCAAATGACTGAAGACAAAAAAAAAGTATTTAAAGAAAGATGATGTTTCACACTATCGCTACATAAAAGATTTTTCACGATCGGTTAGGTCTCGATTAACGAAAAACAATCACGCAATAGATGTATGCAAACGTTGTTTTACATTCTATTATAAAAATAGAAATAGCGAAGATAGAATGAAAGCCCGTTTAAAACGCTGTATTTACAATGAACCGGCACATAAAGACACCAAACCTAGGTGAAAATATAATGAAATCTAAAAGGTACAAAAATCAGTTTCCAATGCCTGTTGTAGCATACGCCGATTTTGAATCCAACGCCGTGTCATACAAAATCATATAGTTATACAACCCGTGTCCACGAACCGATGAGTTACTGTTTGTATTTCGTTTGTCACGAATCGGTTTTCGATAAAATAAAACAAGTCCTCCCACAAGAACCTGTGCTTTATAGAGGCGAAAAAGCGGCTGAAAATTTCATAAATGTTCTATCCGATCTCGCGAATCAAGTTGCCGATGAAATGATACACGTTGCAATGACGCCTCTTTCCGTCGATGAACGAAGAAAATTCGACAACGCTAAACGGTGTGAAATGTGTAATGCAGGATTCGGTTTACATTCCAAAAAAGTTCGCGATCATTGTCACTTAACCGGTCGTTATCGAGCCGCGTTATGCAATTTACGCAGACAAGCGTAAAATACGATACCGATATTCATTCACAATTTAACCGGTTACGACTTGCATTTCATTATAAGACAGCTGGATTACGATAAAGAGGATATAAACATAATACCTAAAACCACCGAAAAATATACAAAGTTTACGAAACGGATGTCTGACGTTTTAAGCGTAAAATTCGTAGACACTTTTCAGTTTATGGCCTCGAGTTTGGAAAAATTAGCGTCCAATTTACCAAAACAATCATTTAATCACAACAACACTTTGCAGCTGACGATTTACCAACGGTCACGAAAAAGGACGTGTACCCTTACGAATATACAGATTCGTGGTCGAAATCGGATGAAACACAGCTGCCGTCGAAAGAAAAATGTTACAGCTCCCTTACCGATTCGCATATTGACAACGATGAATGTGAAAATAGTACGGGACCATTTTAAATGTAAAACGTCGGGCGAATACAGCGATGTATATTTAAAATGCGATGTGCTATTGTTGGCTGACGTTGTCGAGAATTTCAGATCCCTATGTCTACGAGAATACCGCCTTGATGCCGCGCACTATATTTCAGCACCCGGTTAAGCTTTCGACGCCGTGCTATATAAAACCCGCGTTGAATTGGAACCGTTCACAGACGTCGACATGTAAATGTTTATCGAATCGGGCATCAGAAGCGGCATTTCAACTTGTGTGCAAAAACATGCTGTATCAAATAATAAATACCTCGAAAACTACAATCCCGACGCCCCTAGTAAATATATAGCTTACGTTGACGCCAATAACTTATACGGGTTCAGTATGAGTCGGCCTTTACCATACGGCAACTTCAAACGGGTGGATAAAGAGCATTTATATACAATTTTAGATTCTATAATGAATCATCCTAACGATGCGGATACAGGCTATATATTCGAAGTCGATGTAACGTATCCGACAAACTTGCACGATTTGCCGTTTCTACCGGTGTCGTTAGCCCCCGCCCGGTTCTGTAGAAAATTATTGACCGCTCTCGACGATAAAACAAACTACGTCTCCCACTATGTAGTGCTCAAGCACGCTATAGCGAACGGGTTGATTGTCAAACAAGTGCGCAATATATTGCCCTTTGATCAGAAAGAGGCTCAAGAGCTATATAGATTTGAATACTGAAAACGGAAAAAGAGCCGCGAACGATTTCGAAAAAGACTTTTTCAAGCCGATGAACAATTCTGTGTTCGGTAAAAGTATGGAAAACGTAAGAAACTACAAGAATTTTAAACTGTTGACCGACGAAATAAAACTGAGAAATTTAATCGCGAAAACCACCTTTATAGACGGCATAATATTCAAACAGTCATTAGTCGGCGTACAAATGGCCAAAGATACGGTGCATTTAAATTAACCGATTTATGTGGGCTTTACGATATTGGATCACAGTAAAACCGTAATGTACGATTTTCATTACAACGTTATGAAGCCAAAATACGGATCGAAAATCTCTCTGCTGTACACGGATAAGGATAGTTGCATCTACGACTTTGAAACCGACGATTTTTACGCCAAAATGGGAAGTGATGATCTGTTTCAACATTTCGATACGTCAGATTATCCGAAAGACCATCCGAATTATTCTGTGAAAAATAAAATAATTACTAGGTAAATTTAAAGACGAAGTAAACGGAAATCAAATCGTTGAATTTAGCGGATTGAGATCGAAAATGCACACGCACGAACACGAGCGCACACACAAACCCGCACCCAGAGAGAGAGAGAGAGTGAGCGAGAAAGAGTAAGAGAGAGACATGGACTATTTACTGTACATATTTATTATCACACGCACGCACACGAGCGTACACACACACCCGCACCCAGAAAAGAGAGAGAGAACGAGAACGTGTGAGAGAGAGATTTTGATTATTTACAGTACAAATTCATTATCACACGCACACACATGCGCGCGCGCACACACACAGCAAGAGAGAGAGAGAGAGGGAGAGAAAGTGTGAGAGAGACATTGACTATTTACTGTACATATATATTATCACACGCACGTACACGCGCGCGCACACATACCCGCACCAAGAGAGTGAAAGACATGGAGAGAGAGAGAGAGAGAGACATTGACTATTTACTGTACATATATATTATCACACTCACGTACACGCGCGCGCACACATACCCGCACCAAGAGAGTGAAAGACATGGAGAGAGAGAGAGAGAGAGAGAGAGAGAGAGAGAGACATTGACTATTTACTGTACATGTATATTATCACACGCACGTACACGCGCGCGCACACACACCCGCACCAAGAGAGTGAAAGACATGGAGAGAGAGAGAGAGAGAGAGAGAGAGAGAGAGAGAGAGCGTGAGAAAGTGTGAGAGAGAGACTTTGACTATTTAATTCTTTCTTTTTCCTGATTAGCCTCCGGTAACTACCGTTTAGATAATTCTTCAGAGGATGATATGTACGAGTGTAAATGAAGTGTAGTCTTGTACGTTCTCAGTTCGACCGTTGCTGAGATGTGCGGTTAATTGAAACCCGACCGCCAAAGAACACCGGTATACACGATCTAATATTCAAATCCATGTAAAAATATCTGGCTTTACAAGGACTTGAACGCTGTAACTCTCGACTTCCAAATCAGCTGATTTGGGAAGACGCGTTCACCACTAGACCAACCCGGTGGGTTTTGACTATTTACTGTAAATATATATGTATTAGTGAATTGACATATACGAATTCGCTCGAGCTAGTATGTCGAGAACGGTTGGACCTAGATGCGCGGGACTAGGACCTAACGTTTCGGGTGGTCGCGAAGTCTCAATCCATTCCAGCCTTTCAAAATCGCGTTAAAAATGGCCTAGGGGACTTTTTATTTAACGAAATGTATGTCCGAGAAATCTTGTTTCTTATGTAAAATATAAATAAAATAACATCAGCTGTCAATAATTAGCTATCACAACTATAAAAAATTAAAAATCCACAACACCCCCTGTCGCTGAGAGTAATGATGACCGATTGATGCAGAACATCATTATAAATTTACAGCGTTAACGGAGTAGCTGTTAGATTGTAAAAACCAACAATGATTTTGAAGTTTGAACAGTAAAGAATGATCGATTAACGATACAACACCCATATCGATTAATGTAATGATGACCTACATGACGTCACCGATCAGTTTTATGTATAAAATAAAATCATCATCGATACGGTTAAATTTCACGATGAAAGAGTGGATTCACTGAGAATATAGTAGTAAAACGGTGGTTCCCTTTTTAGTTGAGAAATTATTGTTAAATGTAGTCGTGCAACAAAAACCTGTGTTTTGCTATGTATTTTGCAGTAAATGCCCTCTTTCAGTGCGAAAATTTAACTATAAAGAGGGGGTGATCTTGGAAAATATAGCACGAAGTTTAAACTTCACTCGACTAACATATTCTGGCCGACCAGTCCTGAGAAAATCAATTTCAAACCTCATGTTTTTATACTACTGTCTAAAACTTATCTAAGTAAAGTTTTTTGATGTAACCCACTACTGGTTCAGAGGGTGGAAAAAATGGGGTTTTGAAATAAAAACTATACTTACCTTAATAGGCACAGTATCGAAACCGTTTAAAGTGGTCGTTAGTCCTGTAAACATTACCTGAAAAATCGTTTGTCTGAAACAATTTTTAATATAACCAACTCTTACGGCAAGGGATGAGCAAATTACTGAAATTTTAAAACGGGGCTTGTCGTATGCTAAACATGTGAAACCTTTTTTCATACGCAACCATTGTATCGAGTAAATTTGAAATTTTCTTAACTTTGTGGAAATTTTTTTATCCCCTCCTAGCACCGTAAAAACTTTTTTTTAAATTTAATTATATGGATTTATTAATAATTATTAACTTCTGATTGTAAAAAAAAGTTTTACAATAATTAATAATTCAATAATAAGATTAAAAAGAAAAAACTTAAATATGAAAAATCAAGTTATTAGTGAAATAACATTTCATGTACTTCTCTCATTTAAAAAAAAAAAAAAGGAAATGAAGTTGGATTCGAACCGATGTACCTTCCTCTTGTAAGAGTCAAATATTTCATTAATTAAATTTTTATTTCGTTATAATTCTGGAACCGATGAAAATAATTACCGCTTATGATATATCGATGAAAACTTTTCGATGATGGCTTATTACTGCGGTTAAGAAAAACTTCAAAATTCAGATGTTTTGGATTTTGGGCTTTTTTGAACGCTTTTGGTCAAGTCGATTGCAATCAAAAAGAGAGGTGCACAACTAGATGTTATAACGGTCCTAAATCCAAAATTTCAACATTCTACGCCTAATCGTTTTTGAGTTATGCGAGATACATACGCATATACTACGCACGTATAGACGTATAGACCGAAAATGGATTCAGGGATGGTCAAATAAAAATTTTCGTTGAAAACTGAAATTTTTCACGATCGCTATACTTTCTTTTCTTCATACAAGGATGTGAAAATCGAGAATTTATAAATAACAGTTAATTATTTTAATCTGTAACTGATCTCTGGTTATTGAATTCACCGCTGTAACGATTCGATTTCGCAGATGTTGAAGAGTAAAAGGGCTTAATTCGTAAACCAACCGAGTTGGTCTAGAGGTAAACTCGTCATCGCAAATCAGCTGATTTCGAAATCGAGGGTTCTAAGGTTGAAATTCTAGCAAAGGCAAGAATAAATATTATACGTATTTGAATACTAGATACCGGTGTTCTTTGGTGATCGGGATTCAATTAAAACCACACATCTCAGGATCGGTCGACCTGAGGCTGTAACAAAAATACATTTACATTTATACTTATCATCCTCTGAAGTAATATCTAACGGTGGATCCGGAAGGTAAACAGAAAAAAAAGATAATAACCCTGAAGTAAAAGGTTACATATATATATATATATATATATATATATACATATATATTTTTTTTTGTTTATATTCTAATGTCGACAAATTACAAAATTGAATTATAAACGAGTGTTCCGGTCTACAGTAATAAAAAATATCATTATTACATTTGTTATTTAAAAATTAAAGAGATAAAACATTTTATTTAATAGAACGTAATAATATTAAAAACGCTTTTCTTATGAAAACAAAATTTAAAAAAATAAATATGAATAATATACGTGTAATGACACGGTTATAATAAATTATAATATGAAAATCAAATTTAAATTTAGTATTATATTATAATACAATACGAATAGGATAGGGCAGCTTACACTTTAATATCAACGCATCACTGTATATTTAAATGACTTGAAAAGAATGACGTGATATTTAATAATTAAAGGTCCGATCTTTAATATAAACGAGGTCATGGATTTAAATGGACTTTTATTCAAGATCTTTAATAATTAAAAATAAATTATTGTTTTTATTTTTATGTATAAAACATCTATTTTTCAAACCGAATAAATTATCCAATTTTAAGGGGTTGTAAATGGGTAAAACTCCCACAAATTACGAAATAGTTTATTTCATTATATTTTTGGACAATCTAACGTTTTAGATAGATTTCATAAGAGTTATTGTAACGGGTACCATGATTAGACTTCCGGAAAATTTCGACCTATCTTCGCGTTTCCATCCTCCAGACACCAAAATCACAGTCACCTCAAAAGTTTTATATATATATATATATATATATATATATATATATATATATATCACTTTCTTGTGGACACGACAACTGCCGTAATTTTCGCCATCACTTTCAAACTGGTCCCATAAAAAAATTCAACCCAAAATCTCGGTCGAGTTCGTTAGCGCCAAAATCGGACCATGGGGGTAGAAATGGGTGGATTTTTCGAAAAAAAAAACAGAATATTGCTATAACGTTTTTATTAAGTAAAATATCGAATCGTTTAAAGTTCCTATTATTCTTTGGATAAGAATTTAGAACATATCGAAGTAAAGTCTTTTGATATCACTAACCATCGGCTCGGGGGGTGAAAAAATGGGATTTCGAAGACAAAAAAATCATACCCCCACCCCTTAAGAGGCGTTGTATCAAATCTGTTTAATGTTCGTTAGTCCTCTAAACATTACCTAAAACATCCCTTACGGCAAGGGATGACCAAAATGTTGCTGAAATTGTAACAAGATGGGCCCCTGTCATGTATTAAATATGTGAAACCTTTTTCACATGCAACCATGTCGTATCGAGTAAATTTGAAGTTTTTAATAATTTTAAGATGAAAATACTACTTAGCACCGGCGAAATCTACCTCCCCCATGCCGCAAGGCGATTTTTCATAAATGAAATCTGGGGCCGGTAAGAGTTTTGTAACAAATTTTTCTATTTTTTGCTTATTGTATGAAATGCTTGAACGTTGTTTATTATCTATTATTGTATATTACATATATTTAACGTATTTTTTTTTAAAGAAAATTCTAAATTAAAAACAGATTTTGATAATAGAAATTTTGTGTGTTACCCTTTTTTGATATCGGTATCGTTTTTTTAAAACAGTTTTATTTATATTACAGAATTTTTTATTTTTTGAGCGGAAGAAATATCTTCGAGACTCTTATTGTATGGTTTACAATTTCATTGTAATTTTTTCTGGATATTAACTACTAAATGGGAAAAAGTTAGTTTTATACATTACTAGCAAACCCGGCAATGCTTTGCTATTGCTATATATATATATATATATATATATATATATATATATATATATAGAGAGAGAGAGAGAGAGAGAGAGAGAGAGAGAGAGAGAGAGAGTTTAAATGAACACAATTGAAAATTTGATAGAAAAATTAAAAACTGAACTTCACAAATTTTACCTTTCCCTTTTCCCTTCCAACTTCTCCCTTTCACCCTTCTCCCTCAGCCCTCTCTCAGTTTCCATTTTCCCCCTTTCCCGTTTACCCCTTTTTCTCTTTCCACCTTTTCCCCTTTTGCCCGCGCGTAAATCGGTCCATTAGTTTTTTTTGTCTTTAGCGGACACATACGAACGCTTTTATATATATAATAAAAAAGTCTGTATATTTGTTTGTTTCGTAAATATTTCGACACCGGCCCCACCTAGCGGGTATAGTTTTTGCAAAAATATTTCTTTTCACGTATCTAATATTCATATTCTGAATATGAACCAAATCGGTCCGTAAATATAATTTTTCTAAATATCTCAACCCCAGCGCCATCTAGCGGGTTCATTTTTTGCAGAGATAATTCTTTCCGTGCAACTAACATGTATTCTGAATACTAGGCAAATCAGACCGTAAATGCAATTTTTCGAAATATCTCGACGCCAGCGCCAGCTAGCGGGTCCAAACTAATTCAGAAACCTTCCCTGGCATGCGTCCAACCGTTACCCAAAGTTTCATCGGTATCGGACGAACGGTTTAGGAAGGCATATGAGACATACATACAAACATTCATTTTTATATATATATATATATATATATATATATAGATTACACCCCTGTTCTATTCCATGTTATTGTTATAAGGGCAAAATTAATTTTTAAGATGTTTTCACAACTACTGCGAATTATACATAAATATGCTTTTCTTATTTTTAATCTTCTTGCCTACAGTAAGATTTCAATATTTCTTTTTAACTTTCCGGGTATGTGTAAAAGAAATTTAAAATTTCTACTAAAATGTTTCTTTTTGAATTTCGAAATAATTTTGGGGGAAAATTTTATAATACAAAACCTTTATATTTTTAAAATACATAAAAATAAGTAAAATTTTCGTTAAGTCTAAGACATGACCCGAAATCACGTCAACATTTAAAATTCCCTTAAAAGTGAATTCTAACATAGGTTTTCCTTCCCCTCCAATACTTGATTTTAAATATATGTCTTCCTTCTTTTCTTTTTCTATTTAGACTCCGGAACCACCATAGGGTATTTACTTTAGAGGATGATATGTACGAGTGTAAATGAAGTGTAGTGTTGTACAGTCTCAGTTCGACCGTTCCTGAGATGTGGGGTTAATTGAAACCCGACCGCCAAAGAACACCGGTGTCCACGTTCTAGTATTCAAATCCGTGTAAAAATATCTGGCTTTACTAGGACTTGAACGCTGGAACTCTCGACTTCAAAATCAGCTGATTTGCGATGATGAGTTCACAACTACACCAACCCGTAGGTTTAAATCTATGTCTGGTGAAACTATTCGCCCCGATTTCTGCTCTAAAGGTAAAATAATACTATATTTAAACTTGGGACAAAATTAAACTTTATATATGATGTTTGACCTGGAATTATTCAAGATCTTTAATAATTAAAATGGATTAAAATCATGGATCTAGCAGTTAATGATGTTAAAGAACAATTTAGATTCGGAGTAACAGTACAAGGTGAAAAGATAAAGATGCTACGATTTGCTGATGATATAGTAAGGATTTAGATGAAACAATGAACGGCATAGATGAAGTCCTACGCAAGAACTATCGCGTGAAAATAAACAAGAACAAAACAAAAGTAATGAAATGTAGTAGAAATAACAAAGATGGACCACTGAATGTGAAAATAGGAGAAGAAAAGGTTAAGGAGGTAAAAGAATTTTGTTATTTGGGAAGTAGAATTACTAAAGATGGACGAAGCAGGAGCGATATAAAATGCCGAATAGCACAAGCGAAACGAGCCTTCAGTAAGAAATATAATTTGTTTACATCAAAAATTAATTTAAACGTCAGGAAAAGATTTTTGAAAGTATATGTTTGGAGCGTCGCTTTATATGGAAGTGAAACTTGGACGATCGGAGTATCTGAGAAGAAAAGATTAGAAGCTTTTGGAATGCGGTGCTATAGGAAAATGTCAAAATCAGACGGGTGGATTAAGCGACAAATGAAGAGGTATTGCTGCAAATAGATGAAGAAAGAAGCGTATGGAAAAATATGGTTAAAAGAAGAGACAGACTTATAGGCCACATACTAAGGCATCCTGGAATAGTCGCTTTAATATTGGAAGGACAGGTAGAAGGGAAAAATTGTGTAGGCAGGCCACGTTTGGAGTATGTAAAACAAATTGTTGGGGATGTAGGATGTAGAGGGTATACTGAAATGAAACGACTAGCACTAGATAGGGAATCTTGGAGAGCTGCATCAAACCAGTCAAATGACTGAAGACAAAAAAATAAATTAAATTATGTAAAATATCTATTTTTCAAATCGAATGAATTATCCAGTTTTAAGGGGTTGTAAATGGATAAAACCGCCAAATTACAAAATAGTTTATTTTATTATATTTTTGGACAAATCTATCTTTTTTTTAAATATAAAAAAAATATTTTTTGGCCACTACGAGGTGATAGTTATGTACCAAATATCATCAAAATCAAAAGTAAGGATGGATTAATCATTTGTTAGATTAAAATGGAATATCCCAGGTAAGTTTAAATATATTTATGCAAATTATTATATATTTTGTTGTTGAGTACAAATGTAGACTATTAAATATTATTTTTTAAGGTAAGGTAATTAAATTTTATTATTTCTAATTTGTTAACTCCAAAGTACACTTGAATGATATGTATTTTACAAAAATAACATACGAGAAGCAATATAAAAGCAACATACACAGAGTGATTCAGGAGTATGAGGCAATACTTTGACAACTCATTCTAGAGGCAAAAAATAAGAAAAAAGTTCATATAAACATAGGTCCGAAAACGCTTCGTTACAGAGTTATACAGGATGACAAATTTCGCCCGAGTTTCAGTTCCTCCGGATAAATTAAGGCTTTCTGAAATTCTGGGAAGGTCAAATTCAATTGTTTCTTATTTTTCGATTTCCCAGCTCAAAAACCAGGTTCCAGAACTGTTAGTTTCTAAGATATCCCATGTAAAACGCCAAAAATAGGGTCAAAAACACATTTTTTACATTGTTAAATTGGCAATAAATCATACATTTTTTAAACATAAATTGTAGAGAATTTAATTATAAGAAGATTCATGTAAATGTGAACAAAAAAAAATAAAATTTTAAACAGTCGACTTTTGTTAACAACAAAAGCGACGAAAACTTAGAAGAAAATTTTACAAAAAAAGAAATGTGAAATGTGTAGGAGCTCCATCAAGTTGGTAATACATTTCAATTCGTTTTGCTAATGTGGTATTTTCCAGCAATATAATAAATTCATTACGTAAAAATTTAACATAATTTCTCCCTGTTACACGATGTTGTAGTATGAAAGGACCAATTAATTGGTCGTCTATGATACCGCATCAAACATTCAATGAAAATCGTTGCTGGAAATTTTTTTCACTGTAGCATGTGGGGTTTCATCAGACCACCGATGCGCATTCCGTGTGAGTAAAAGTAGCTTCATCCGAAAATAGTCTTCAGTCGTTTGACAGGTTTGATGCAGCTCTCCAAGATTCCCTATCTAGTGGTAGTCGTTTCATTTCAGTATACCCTCTACATCCTACTTCCCTAACAATTTAAACGGAAAATAGTATAAACGGAATTAAAAGTCGATTCCTATTAACCCATTGACAAAACTGCAGCCGGCTGGCGTAGTCACCAGGCTGGAGTAACAGTTTTCTGACATTTTTACGATAAGAATTCTACGTAATGCTGCAAACACGATTGATCAGCGAGAGGTTATTTAACACATCACCGCAATTAACTGACAACAATGAGTAGTAGTATTTAAACAAATTGTGATGAAAAAAATTAGTGTTGCAGACTTGTTTTCCTTAGGTCTAAAATTATTGTACCTACTAGACACATCTGTTTTCTTTTTTTGTGTTTTCGTTGTTAATAAGATTCCATATGTTTAAAATTTCATTTGTTTTCTGTTGTCATTATTTACATTCAATCTTCTTATAATTAAATTCTCTACAATTTATCGCCAAATTTAACAACGTTATTGTACGTCAAACGTAAAAAAATGTGTTTTTTGACCCTATTTTTGTCGTTTTACACGGGATATCTTAGAAACTAAGAGAGATACAGTTCTCGGACCTATTTTTATCGATTTCCCAGCTCAAAAACCATAAGAAACAATTGAATTTTACCCTTAATTGACCTTCCAAGAATTTCAGAAAGCCTTAATTTACCCGGAGGAACTGAAACTCGGGCGAAATCTTTCATCCTGTATAACTGTAACGAAACGTTTTCGGACCTATGTTTATATGTACTTTTTTCTTATTTTTAGCCTGTATAATGAGTTATCAAAGTATTGCCCTATCCTCCTGAATCACCCTGTATAATTCCCTAATATTTTTAAGGTGTATCAAGTATCAAACTCTTCTATGGAATTAGCCAATAATTAGCTTGTTTAAGCTGTTAATTTAAAGCCTGTTTTAATTTAAAATTAATAACTATTTAAAAAAAAATATTAATCGATGTAACCTGAGTTTTTTACTGAACACTTTTTTATATTCTTTTCAGAAATTAATTTATGAAAATTTAACCGAGAAAAAATTGATAAACTTAAAAAACTTTTTTAATATTATAAATAAAGAATAAAACTGCAAACAAATTTTGAAAAGTCGAACAATTTAAATTAACACTATACGAACCACAACGTTATTCACATATTATAACAGATGTAATGTTTAAAATAAACATGAATTCTGAGTATGCATATATGCTTCAACAAACATTACACTATTAAAAAACAACGTTGTGTAATTATAATAGTCTTTCTTATTGCTTAATAAGCAGGTGCTGCTATCTGTTATAAGAATGGAAAAAATTGTTCTCAATACTTAGTTAATTTATTTCATTTTGATAAAAATCTTTCAACATAACTAAAAAAAAATTAAATAACAGAGTCCGACATATAAATCTGAGATTTTGTAGTAATTGTTATATTGGCACCACTGTCAATGAGTGTTGTACATCGACAGCCCTATTCGTGCTATTTCAGTAGCCAGTATGTCGTGGTCGGGTGAACAACAAGCGTTCGCGATCGAAGCCTATTTTAAAAATGATGACTGTTGTAATAGCGTTTATTTCGCATTTCAATTTAAATCGACACGCGTCTGTTCCTAATAGGAATACGATATTGTTGCGGGTGAAGAATTTAAAAATGAAACAGACAGGACGAAAACGGACTGTGAGAACGCCTGAAAACATTAACGCTGCATGGTTAGTTGTTACGCGGTCTACACGACGTTCTGCTGCGCTAGCCGTTTCTGATCAAAGACGTTAGTGCAGTAACTTAACGCAAATGATCGGGCGTCTCGCAAAGCGGCTTGCGAGGTAATCCTCGAAAATGTCCACCAGGATGCCGTTATTCTTATAAGTGACGAGGCGCATTTTCATCGGTCAGAATTTCTGAATAAACAAAATTACCTTTATCGGGCTTCGCATAATCCACGGAAAATTCTTGAGAAACCACTTCACAGTCTATATGTGGTGTGCGGTTTCAAAGTTCGGCATAATCGGCCCGTATTTTTTTGAGGCGTTAAATCGCAGAGTAACAGTAACATCTCATCGATACGTAAACACGTCGAAGGAATTTCTGCGACCGAAACCGAATGACTTTCAAGGACGTGAAATTTGGTTTCAACAGTACGCTGCCACCGCCCGTACGGCGAAAATCGCAACGGATGTTCTGCGAGAAACCTTTCCTGGACGTTTGATTTCCCGGTTTGACGACATTCATCGGCCGGCGCGTTCACCTGATCCGGCTGTTTATTATTTTTTTTCTGCGGGGGTAACTCAAACGTAAAGTCTTCAGTAGTCGACCGCAGTCAATCGCTGAACTCAAGGAGGCTATTCGACGAGAAATTGCCAAATTTTAGAATGAGGTTAAGCGAGTGTGTGAGGAGTAATGGAAAACTTTGGAAGACGTAATATTCAAATAAAAAACAATATATGTAAGCAATTTACTATAAATTGCAAAAATTGATCTTTAGTTTGATATATTAAACGTTTTAATAGTACGAAACAGTTTAATTATTATCCCTCAAAAATCGTCAGGTTTATATGCCGGACCCTGTATTAGTTTATATATTGTGGAATCGTTGCTTCTGAGCACAGATAACAAACCTTCACTGTACCTCAAAAAAAATATTACAGTTTGGAAGACAATGCCAAATTAATTGAGTACATCCTTATGTACCGCGTATAAAGAACAAGCGTTTTTTCCAAATTCTTTAAGCGCTAATTTAAAAATTCATTATAATAACGATGCGCTTTAAATTGGTGAAGAGATTTCTTAACCGGTTTAATAATTAATTTAAAACGGTCACGAAAGATTAATAAGGCTGTTTCTTATAAACCGAAATATTATGTTGAGTTTAACAGTTTTGTTGTCTATTTTGATCAGAAACACTTCTCTGAAAAATCATATTGAATAACTTAACTTCCAGCGGAACATAAAAATACTAGAATATCAAGATTAATTAAGAGTTCATCAGTAAAGTACCGGTTTGAGAAATAGAAATGATCGAGAAGGAAGAGAGACCAAAGAATTTACAAAAAAAAAGCAGAAATAAAAAAATTGTTTAAAAATACTTTTTTTTAATTAAAATCACTCTCTTTACATTTTGGTAGTGTGCTGGAGACTTGTAAGATGAAATGCCCGCATACAAGTTTCCCTTTCAAATGACTTTGGAATATAATAACAAACAATAAATCAAATGCTTCTGCCAAATCTATTCCTTTCTTTATTTGTTAGTTCAGTCGCTTTATCAAAATTACAATCGGTTAACATTAAAAAGATGACCTCAATCAAGCGATGTAAAGAAGCGGTCGACAGTTCCTTCTGGTAGATATAGATATTTTTAGATTTTAAAGTGTTATTTGTCTAAAAGAATTTAAATGTACGATTCAAGGAGCCTTTATTAAAGT
Source organism: Lycorma delicatula (assembly GCF_047948215.1). Classification (NCBI taxonomy): domain Eukaryota; kingdom Metazoa; phylum Arthropoda; class Insecta; order Hemiptera; family Fulgoridae; genus Lycorma; species Lycorma delicatula. The sequence continues at coordinate 1,414,819 of NC_134466.1, forward strand.
TCACGTTTCTCTTTACCGATATTTTAACTTTGCTAAATTATACAGAAGTATCAGTCTGTTAGATCTCTGCTGATGTGCTTCTCTCAGAGGCGTGATGCTAGAAAAATGCTCATGAATAAAGTACTTACAGAAAAGATATATTTTTAATTGGAATGGAATGGAATGCAAAGTTGGCAGGAGTCTATTACTCCCTACTTTATCGCAGAACCTGGACAGAGTCCCTTGCTGCTGGATCATTCTAATCGGGCTTGTTTTTAAAAGGGTTATTTTTTTAATCTCGGATCTAATTTTTCAAGTTTTGTCTATTATTATTTTAGTGAATTTAAGACGGATTTAATTGCATTCCAATCCGTTGTTAAACCGGCGTTATCGAACCCATTTCATGGGCCGACCGCGGAAGGCTAGGCTTATAAAGCCTGTCCTCCCGACGTAATTCCCCTTCAGACCGTCCACTGAAGTCCTTTCGGTGCTAACTCTTTAATAGGCTAGCAGGAATACGCCACAACGAGGCACTAGCTATAAGGAGGGAGCAATGCGTCCCCTTTTCCGGAGGAGTCGCAATTGCTGGGATATTTTGTCGTACTGTAAGTTTTTTTTTTAAATTTAGACCGCGTTTTTGTTTTATGCGCGACTTACCGTGTTTGACGTCTTCAAACTATATAACTCGCGACCCCGGAAACGCGTCTGACGCACTATTCCGTTTATGGCTCATGCGATATGGAGGCCCCTAAGCCTGGTTTGTCGATTTTCGGCTACCGCACCGCACCATCACGGTGGTTCGTCCAGTACGGCGTGAGGCCGCTTCCTTACAACTCTCGTAGTTGGGTCCTCTCGGCAGATGTCCCGAAGATGACTGTGTTCGGACACAGCCGCTCTCCCGAACAGTCTGCGCGCCTGCGCCACCCCCACCTCGGACACGGATTGAAATCTCGCATCAGATCGGAGAGTGGCGTTCCTGACGAACCACGGAGCTCCAAAGATCGTCCGCAACGCGATGTTTTGGACTATTTTTAATTACAAACTATTATCTTCTGAAATTTTATTACCGATAAATGTTTCAGTAAAACATCAAAGAATTGCTGCCGCTTTCTTTTCATGTTTTTAAAGTATACTTTACTGCGAAGATTTCAAGTTGTAAATTGTAATAATGTAATTTAAGAAAATGACAAAATATCGTAAGTTTTTCTTTTTAGGTTCATAAGAATAACGTGTAATGATGAATATGTATTATTTTGTCGATTGTAATTTATAACACGATTTTTATTCGTAGTTAAAAATTAGTATTAAATTACTTTGCTATAATGAACCTCCGATGAAATATTTGCTATAAACATTTTTTGTTTTGAGTTAAAAAGAAAAACTTTTCATCACAATTTTTACGACTTCAAATCATTGTACCAAAGGATATAATATACAGAACGATTCAGGAGGATAGGGCAACACATTAATAACATTATTTTATGCGACGATACTAAATATTAATGTACAGTAAGATTTTTCCACGCCCAGAGTTGTACAATGAATGCGATTATAAAATTTGAATTTCTGCATTTAAACATACATTTAAGTATACAAATTACAATTAGTTTTTGAAAAACGGTGACTCATGGAGGTAGCAACGTTCATCGTTTATTGCTTCTTTCATCTATAAAAAAATTCATATTTCAATCCGATACTTTTAAAATTACACGTTTCTGGGAACAGGTGAGGGGAGATTTTCCATAGGGATCTAATGTTTTAGGGTGGTTCTGCAATATTAGTAGGAATTATAAATAATTCCAACTGTTTTTGCCGTCATCGTTAATAAACATAATTCATTATGCCGACAAATTGTGAATAGAGTGGGCATCCTTGAACTAGAGACTGAAGAGCATTTTTAGATAATTTTTTTTTTAGTATTGCCTGTTGTCAAATCCCTTTCTCATTCGTTCCATTATCCCTTTATCTTTAAATCTGTATTTTCCAAAATATTTTCTGGGTTTTAAGTTGATGTCCATCGGATCATCATCTGAAAAGAAAACAAACGTTTGTTATTATGTCACTGTGTATCGATACTCATTATTCTACTAATGGTGGTGGGTGTGTTGTTACAAACATAAAATAAATCCAGTAGGATTCTTTAGAAATAATATTTTGTTTTTCATGTAATTCTGTTTCATTTCCATTCCACAAACATGCGAATGAGGTTAGATTTTTTCTTATATGAATATTTTTGAAGAGCAACTTCAAGTAGGAAAAATTATTTATGTTGCAACAGACTTATGGAGAAGATAATATGAACCGTACATGATAAGAGCGATACGCCTCGCTCTTAAAAAATTCATTCAAATGTAATCAACCGTCGAGTGAAATTGTTTCAATGATTGCGAGTACATCGCATGAGTTTGTAACAGCTTTAGAAAAACAGTTTTACTTGGAAGCGTTGCAGTTATCGAAGGAAAGATGTATGAGGGGCTGCATTATGACAATCCTCTCTTGCTTTTAATGACCCTTATTCAGGAACGTTTGGTAATGAACAACATAATTGTTCATTTAATTTAGGACTTGCTATCTCCAAAAATAAATGCCATCCTGAAAGTAATTAATTCTAGATAGAAGAGATTAAAGAACATTTTGTTGCGGGCTCTGCATGTTGTTCATCAAACGATTACCAGAATGCATTGCAACTTAGAAAAAAAGGGAGGATAAGTCTGATTAAATGAGTAATAAAATTAATTTTGAAAAAGTTTAATTTCATTTTGGACATACCTCGGTGTGAAAACCAGAAGATTTATTGCTGACCTTAATTTTTGTGTAATTTAATGGAAAGGCTATTAATTATTTCCGGGGACTTTGTTTTACAATACTTTAATTAAAGAAAAATATGCGGTGCATAAGTACTCATCCAGATAAAGCATATCTCCTACATTCTGTTTATACATGCATTCCTGAGCGTACTTAACTATAAGCGTATCACAAGTAAATGTAAATGAACATCTTGAGTGTGAACATAGGGAACTGTAGAACCTAAGTTAACAGTAAGTATTACACTGTATCTTGGCATACGCATTATAACATAGACCTCCAACAGAACCGGTATAAATTCATAGCGATTAAAAGGAATTAATTTCTATTTTAATCCCTTTTAACTTAACCTATTTAAGAAAAAAATATATGACAATATTCAAACGATCAGTCGGTTAAATGATCAACAGACTTACTAATAACAAACGCAGGTTATTGAATATTTTCCTTTATTACTATGGCTGCTCGACTTAATTACATGCAGAGATCATGTTTGTTATATTTCAAGATCTACAATAAAAAATCACCGTAAAATAGTTTAACCGTTCTGTAGAATAACCAATATACCTAGCAGATAAGAGAAATTAAAATGGTTTTCGGTTGCTGTGACCTAAATGAATATTTTTGTAACGGTTAAACTGAAATTCTGGATATGACAAATACCCGAGAAAAATCTTCGATTTTTTGTTTCGAGTAAAACAAATTTGTCAAAATGCAACCGATGTTTTCTGAAAATAGAAAGTTTCTTAAACTTTTCAGCAGTGAAAAGTTTAATCGCTTCAGTTACGTGCTTCAGTAAAGCTGCCTACAGTTGTGTAAAGCACCTGCCATCAGATGTGGGATCCCAACACGAATTTTGCTTACCGAAAATGACTAAAAGGGGAATTGGAAGGAGTCAAAAAGAAAATAAGGAATAATATTCCACGTTATACATTTGTTGAATTCACTTAAAACTAAAAAATATTTCATAAAACTATTAATTATTAATGATTATTTAACAAAGAATGTTAAAATATGAATTTCAAAATTCATTTATAATATAAATGTTATTTTACAAATCTATTTAATAAATTTGTATTAAGTTTTCACCAGCAAAGGTTCGCTAATAAACGCATTCATTAAGAGAAACCTTGAAAACTCTAAACTCAATTCACGAGGCACAAATTATAGCGATTAATTGCAATTTTAAGTATAATTAAAGATCAATGTTTTGAAAAAATAAAGAACAAAAATCCTGGAGGTTAGTTACAAATATTTAATAAAAGAAACATCTATGTTACAGAAAAAAACGATTTTTAATCCATTAATTAATTCTGTGTCTGTTTATATTTGAAACTGGATCTTCAAAAATCGTTTTGATTCGAGGTTCATCGGTCATGTATTAACATAAATAAGGTGACTTCATATAACGGTCTTGAACGATATTCCTCGCATTTCTTCTTAATCGCTTTCTTTCTTAGTAGGTAAATGCAATAATTCGCTCTTAATTTACATCGTCCATGTTATGCTGAATGTGACCAACACACACGGCACATACAGAGAGACTTCAGAAACGGACAAAGCATACGGTAAAAGCACACACAAGACGCCTCAGGAACTGAGGAAATTGCAAACTTGACCGACCTACAGGACAGGTGCCCTGGAGTCGTTTGGGAAGGTTGTGTTCCTCACATGCACACAAAAACACATCCAGTAACACATACACACACCTCCTGTCACTCACACTTACACGCACCAACAAACACTCATTCATTCATTGAAGTGACTCAAATGTCTGTTCCTGTGTAGTGCGTGGAGTAGCTCTGATAAATTGGATCCTCTTCGTCCTGGTGTGGCTTGGGTGGGTCATTTCTCTGTAATTTCACTGGTTCTCTTCATGGCTTCAGGGGCTGGTTCCTCTCTGCTGATAAAACCTTCTGAAAATAAACCACATTAAATGAAAGCTAAATGTTCCATAAGTTTTTATAAAAGATTTTCATTTTTTTTTTGAAAAAAAAAAAAAGATTTACTATTTACTACTAATTTTGTATTAGATTAAATAACATATGTAATAAATACTTATAACTACCAGACAGTCATGACTGCTTAATCATTTTAATTTTTTGACTTTTATAATATTTTATTCTCCTGATGATGGTCTAAGGACTGAAAAATCTAGGCATTTAATTTGCTGGTAAGGTGGATTTTCACTTTTTTAATAATTTATTAAACATATCAGTGGTAACCAAAATTTATCAACTAAGTAGCCTGATTTCAATTAAATTTTTAAAAAACTTTACATTTCAATGTTAAGTATTCTCTTTCCATTTTCAGTTTTGCCTGAAAATATCAACAAAAAAAAGTTACATAAAATATAATTTAAATTTTATTTTAATTTATAGCCTGTAAAAGAAAAATTATTATACAATGACAGGAAAATGAAAAAAATAAATACAATACATATCGAATTACTGCTAGCAAAAAATTTCCCTGTGTGAAATGAGGTCATATGATGTTTTTACGATATTATGAAATAAACTTTGTGATTTCTTATGTTTCATATTGAATAAAACAGGTTGCAAAACTTAATCTGCCGTAGTGATATCCAAAGTAAAACATAAAAACTGGTGACGAATAACACTTTTTTAGATTTTATGTACAATAACATTGATAAATAAATCAGGAATAAATTCATAAATTTTATATCAAAACTTGATCTAATAAACAGAACAAAACGTTTTTTTCCTAATGTTTACATTGCGAAGTAAATATTAGGAAAAGTTTAAATTCACTTTGTGTTCTATATTTTATTCTACTGCTAACCATTCTTAGTATTTTAGTTTTCATCATTTTGTTATTCAAGAAGGGGCCCTTTTCTGAGCGCTTGTTTTACGGGAGATTTCTCTAACATACCTAGCAAACAACTGCATTTATGTTCGTAATATTTAAAATTCCACAATAGATATTATAATTTATGATAAAGAAAATCTCTAATTACTGTGATTTGGTAGTTTCAAATGGTGGATATTTCAAATAAAAAAAAAATATATATATATACATATATACTGATATATATACATCAGAGACAAATTAGGCATTGACCAGATACTGGGATTTCTTGATATGTAACGCTACTAAGTTTTTCTCTTTATTATACTGATGTTTCCTTTATTGCATTTAAATTGTAATTTGCCACACAAAATTTCTGTGTCCCACATGACATTTAATATCAGATCTCAATAACTGCAGTATCACTACTGTCCTGACCCTCTTTTTCTGTTTAGCCTCTGGAACCACGGTAAGGTATTACTTCAAAGAATGATATGTATGAAAATTTAAATGAAGTGCAGTCTTGTTCAGTCTAAGGTCAACTATTCCTGAAATGTGTTCTTAATTGAAACCCGACCGTGAAAGAACACCGGTATCTACAATCTAGTATTCAAATCCATATAAAAATCTTTACTAGGATTTGAACCTTAGAACTCTCGACTTTGAAATCATTTGATTTGCAATGACGAGTTAACCGCTAGACTAGTTACGGTGAGCTAATACCCTGACCTTGGTCCCTGGTACAAAGTAGGTGATAATGGCTGGTTGAAGCCACAGAGTGAGTAGCTCCATTACTTGGTCGCTCTAACTGAAGCTAAACATTACATAAATGGATGGAGTCTTTTAATAAATACTAGTGTTATTGTGAAATATGTATATAATGTAGTAAAGAATTAGCAGTACCTTAATATTTTACAATTTGGCTACACAGCTTTACATTCAACACGGCTAATTCATCGAGCAGCTGAATGAATCCGTCAATCTGGTACAATGAAGATATAGGATGCAGCATTTAGTGAAAAGTTGATGAGAAGTGGAATATAAACTATATTACTTCAAAACTTCATCTTTATTCATAGTTTGTATATTTTTGTAGTGAGGAAGATAATGTTGATTTCACACTTTGATCTAGATCGCACTTTAATTTCACACTTTATTTACACCAATCACTTTATTTACCCCACATTTTAAAATATGTAACAGATAAAATAATTACACTACAAAAAACCAACCAGGATCAGTTCATGCCTTTTTAATATGCAAGGCAATTATTTTACATATAAAAATTATTAAATTTTGAAATAATTTGAATTACTGTTATATGCTAGATTGATTTTTCAAATAATCATTATACTTAGGATGTTACCACAAAAAAAAAATTGTAAATGGAAGTTAGTTAATTTTTTTAATAACAAAATTAGTGAATAAATTAGTGAACAATTTAGATTCGGAGTAACAGTACAAGGTGAAAAGATAAAGATGCTACGATTTGCTGATGATATAGTAATTCTAGCCGAGAGTAAAAAGGATTTAGAAGAAACAATGAATGGCATAGATGAAGTCCTACGCAAGAACTATCGCATGAAAATAAACAAGAACAAAACAAAAGTAATGAAATGTAGTAGAAATAACAAAGATGGACCCCTGAATGTGAAAATAGGAGGAGAAAAGATTATGGAGGTAGAAGAATTTTGTTATTTGGGAAGTAAAATTACTAAAGATGGACGAAGCAGGAGCGATATAAAATGCCGAATAGCACAAGCTAAACGAGCCTTCAGTAAGAAATATAATTTGTTTACATCAAAAATGAATTTAAATGTCAGGAAAAGATTTTTGAAAGTGTATGTTTGGAGTGTCGCTTTATATGGAAGTGAAACTTGGACAATCGGAGTATCTGAGAAGAAAAGATTAGAAGCTTTTGAAATGTGGTGCTATAGGAGAATGTTAAAAATCAGATGGGTGGATAAAGTGACAAATGAAGAGGTATTGCGGCAAATAGATGAAGAAAGAAGCATTTGGAAGAATATAGTTAAAAGAAGAGACAGACTTATAGGCCACATACTAAGGCATCCTGGAATAGTCGCTTTAATATTGGAAGGACAGGTAGAAGGGAAAAATTGTGTAGGCAGGCCACGTTTGGAGTATGTAAAACAAATTGTTGGGGATGTAGGATGTAGAGGGTATACTGAAATGAAACGACTAGCACTAGATAGGGAATCTTGGAGAGCTGCATCAAACCAGTCAAATGACTGAAGACAAAAAAAAAAAAAAAAAAAAAAAAAAGTGAATAAAATTAGATAATTTATTATGGCACCTATAAAACAAAGCTTGCATGTCAAAGTCAAAAGTGAAATGCATGCTTGTGTGCTTCTTTGATTCCAAGGGAATTGTTCATAAAGATTGGGTGCCTCCTGGACAAACAGTAAACCGATATTACTACAAAGAAATTTTAGAAAGACTTCTTTGAAGAAATATCTGTGCCAACATTGCTCATAATTTGATTCTGCATGACAACAATGCGCCATCCCATACTGCTCTGTCAGTACAGCAATTTTTAACCTCAAAACAAGTCGCTCCATGCGACTTTTTTCTATTTCCAAGAGTCAAAATTGTCAGTCAAGGGACACCATTTTCAAACACAAGATGTCCAAAAAGCTGTGACGAGGGTCTTGGAGGATATTACAGAAGATGAGTTCCAGAAATGTTACCATCAATGCCAGAAGCGCTGGAATAAGTGTGTGCAATCAGAGGGGAACTACTTTGAAGGAGACAACACTAAACATGACAAACGGTAAGCAACATTTTTTTTCACATAAGTCTCATTACTTTATTGTCTCACTTTATAATATTTATTTGATAAATCCTTGTGGTACAATAAAATTGATTAGTTTGCAACAAAATTAACCCACATTATTGCTTGCTTGTAAGTATTTTAATAAAGCACAAAGCTTATTATCACTTAATTTTATTTACTTTTATTTATTTTTTTCTTCAGACATTTTGGTTTTTTTTTAGATATTTTTGGTATTTCACAGCAAGATTTAATAGATTAAACAATTTTACCCATACATCAGTCATTTATAAACCGATTTGTATAAATGAAATGCGATTTTGTTCATAATAAAAGGCTTAACATTTTATTTAATACATAATTTGATTAAAAAATCAAATTTAAATGATTAAAAATCATTTGAATTTTAATTTGATTAAAATTCAAATTTTTGAACGGTGCACCAAATTTCATTAAAATATTTTAATCTGTTCTAAGATGTACATTTTTTATGAACAAACAAAATGGCATAGAAGAGGGAAAATAATCAAGATATGGCATTTCTCTACTACTTTTAACTTTTTTGTTTACTTTGATATCCCGTAAATTTTGTCAACACTTCTTGGAACACCTGTACACTAAGTTGATGGCAAATAAAAAATGTGTTAAACCATATCTTACAGGGTTATATTTAAAATTTGATGTTTAAAAAAGTTGAGCCATTTACAATAAAAATCAATGGATTTATATTTCTGTTATATTGTAAGATGTTATAATGTTATAATAAAATTAGAAATTGAAAAGAAAAACTATTATTACTATATCATTATTATTATTGAACTGCTTCAAATTTAACAAGATTTTTCAAATTATTTTGATCAATTAACCAGCTCAGCAATTCACCGATTTATTTTTTTTAACCTCCAAGACCACCATTAGGTATTGTTTTACAGGATGAGATGAATGAAAGAATGGATGAAATGAATGATGAAGTAGTGCGTGAAAATGCCATGCCTGCCCAGGATTTGAACCCAGGACCTTCAGATGAAGGGCCAAGACTGACTGATATATTTAAAAGTAATAAAAATTACAGAAAAAGAATGACTCATTTTAGCTAAAGCACCTGTAATTTATAAATAAATAAAGGAGAAAAAGAAGGAAAGTAAAGAGTTTACCTTCTCAAATAACTATTTTAAATAGATTTCAATAACTATCTTACTACTTAAATAATTATTTGATAAAGAGTAGAAGGTAAAACTTAACAGAGAGTAAAACAAAAATAAATCCATTATTGATAATGCATACCACTGATGAAACAAATAAAAGCTTTTACCAATAAGGTACTGTATGCTGATTCGAAATTCTAAAAATTTAAAAACCTTTGATCAAATTTTTCGATGGTATGATATATTAACATAATATATTAATTAACACGTAATATATTCATGAGAAAAATAAAGAATACATGCAAGTAGCACTCACAAAGTCGATCTTCCATCATCGATAATGCAGTAAGTTAATTCTCTGTAGTCTCATCCACGCTAAGTTTTATAATTGCAATATGCAATTCTGAAATTAAAAGTGCTATACAGTTTTTAAATTCAGGTAACTTTTCAGCCAGTAATAATTTAAAAGCAGATAATGAAACTATACGGTGGTGAGGTTACAAATGATCATATTCAAGAATTTTTCCTTCATCCTTTGATGAAGGGAAATCAGATGTTCAGAAAAGAAAAATGTCCAGTAACCCTTTCTTGTCATCGGAGAGAAAAAAATATGTCAATGAAATTCATAGGAATAAAATGATTCTCTATATATGAATAATGTAGTTAATTTCAGCAGTTTTCAAAGAATTTATGAAATTTTCAACAAATAATTTGGGTAATAAAAAGTTTGTGCCAGATAGGTTTTTCTACTATTGTCTGAAGAAGACAAGATAAGTAAGGTAAATGAAAATAGCCTCAACATTTGTCAACTGATATAAGCAGGAGATGATAAATTTCTTTATTATGTTGTAACTAATGAAATAAAGATTTATTATAAAACTACTAAAATTAATTAAAATAATGTAGATAATGTAGAATCGATTAGAAAATATTTCAAAACAAAAAGGAAATTCTTAGCTCGTTAATGTCAGGTGCCATTTATTTCTGTTTGACCCAAAAGTACAAGGAATTTTAAGCGATAACATTAAAGAACAGATAAACTAAAAATTAAGTATTTAGTTAAGAAGTTACATTTTAATAACAATATCCAGAACATATGAAAAGTAACAAATTGTATTAAATGATCGGTGATAAAAAAAATTGCACAAGTAATTTTAGAATTTTCAGAAATATATTCAATTTGAAGCAGTGCAGCATTTTACATTAATAAATTATATCTACATTGGATAATAAAAAACATAATAGACCAATAAACTTTTTTTTTTCTACAAAGTCTTAGGATTAGTCTACAGAAAATACGAACATAGTTTAACATATTTTTATTTTTTCTTCAATTATACGTGACAATATCATCAAAAGGCTTTTATACCTGTTCTGCCTGTCAGTTTCTTGACCTTCTGAATTTGCATCTTCCACTAGGTTTGAGTAATCAAGGATGCTTAAAGGCCAATCTACGCATGCAACATGTAATTATGGCAACCAGTTTATATTTATCCATCCTATTTAAAAAAAATGTTGGAACAGCAAATTTTTGAATAGCCGTAGTATTATTTTCTACAATTTTTCTATACGAGTTAGCTAATAATTCTAAAAACTATGTGTACTAAAAATAACTGATACAATGATAATATTTAATGAATAGCAATGATTTTCTCAAAATGAATGAGGTCTTTGTAGTAAAGTATGACTTAAAGGTAATTATTTTCTCGAAGTGCATCGTTCAACAATATTATTAATTGCAATATTACCTTCATTATAGAAATTTAATTATAAACAAATAGATTTATTGTTGCACTTAGTCATGTGCTTTAAGTTTGGTTCAAAACAGCAAAGAAAATACTTTTGATCCAATAATTTTTGCTTTATACAAAATGTTTATTTTCTGAAAGAATAATATCACAAATATATAATATAATATAATATATAATATATATATAATATAATAATATCACAAACATCGCTGTAATACAACAATAACTAAATGTATAAACATTCGATATTTTATTTTGGATGACTCTTGAGAATTTGTAACATCAACATTAATTTACAAAAGAAAATAGCCATGCAATAAACTACACTCATTAGAATAACTGCTTAATCTGCTGTAGACAGTTGAATTTCATAAGATGGAAATACAAAAAAAAAAAAATTTGCTGTTCTAACATTTTTAAGGATGGATAAATAAACCAGTTTTATAATTACATGTTCCACGTGTAGATTGACCTTTAACCATCCTTGATTACTCAAACGTAGTGGAAGATGCAAATTCAGAAGGTCAAGAGTCTAACAGGCAGAACAGGTATAAAAGCCTTTTGATGATATTGTAATTAATTCAATCACAAAACGCAAATTTCCTTAAATAATTGTTATGATATAAACAAATAGAATTCCAGATTTTAACGTAAATTATCTAGGTATTTTGTAGAATACTTTGGCGGAAGTAATACAGCTCAGAAATTGCATATACCAAGAAAAGTAAAATTTCAAAAAAGTAAAAGAGAAAGGTTTTGAGACAATAAATACACAGCTATTACTTTATGTTTTTATAAGTCCAATTTATCTTCAAGGTAATCGCTGAAACAACTTAATATTACATTTATAAAATATTAATTTCAAGATGTAAAAGTTATAAAGATCTGAAATTTCATATAGGAAATGTAAAGATTTAAAAGGGACGAGAATCAAGTATTCCAATGTTTTTCTATGAATTATTTCAACAAGTTTTACATAATTCATTCCTTGCTGTTTAAATTAGTTTCATTAAAACAGTATAAAATGTGATAGGTTTCATATCATGGACATTATTTTTTTTTACCACTTAGTATCAAAATTATAACAGCTCTTCTTTCTTTGGCTAAACTATAGCAACATATTCATATCGATTTATTAGATTTACAAATAGTAAAATATTTGTACCTACTTGTACCAAATGAAAAGTTTATCTTTTTTAACTGAAATTTAATTTAATTTAATTTTTTTTTAAGTCAAAAAAAGTTTTTTTTGTTGATTTCAGACTTTTATTAGTTAAAAAAGATAAACTTTTCATTTGGTACAAGTAGGTTCAAAGTAGGTACAAATATTTTACTATTTGTAAATCTAATAAATCGATATGAATATGTTGCTATAGTTTAGCCAAAGAAAGAAGAGCTGTTATAATTTTGATACTAAGTGGTAAAAAAAAATATGAATATGTATGTTCACATCATATTCCTCATCAATCAGACCTAAATTCTATTTTAAAGAACTTCCTCTGATGGTCTTGTCAGTTATGTTCAGATAAATTAAGAAGTACCAGCTTATGTGGCGCAAGTGGTAGCGCCTCGGCCCTTCATTCAGAGGTCCGGGCTCGAATCCTGGTAGGGAATGACATTTTCAAACGCTACAAAAATTGTCATTCATCTCATCTCTGTATTAATAATACCTAGCTACAAAAATTGTCATTCATCTCATCTCTGAAGTAATACCTAACAGCGGTCCTGGAGGTTAAAAAAAAAAAGTATCTACATGACAATCTAAAGAAATAGTTCATTACATACATTGTCCCTGTCATTGCTTAATACAGAATTATTGTAACAACAAATATCCTGAATCCATTCTGATAATTACATGAAAAATAATTCTCTGCAAGTTTACTCATTTTTGCATTTCTCACAAAGTTGTTTTTATTTTTATAGGTCTATCCACAGTTAAATAAAAATTAAGTTCTATGTTTTTAAATAACTAAAAATTAAAATTAGTAAGATAATACCTTTGAGGGTATGTAACCCTCAAGTACTTACTACAAGAGCAAATTTCTTGTCATCCTTAATAAACTTCCATAGTTTTGCACCAGCAGTAACATAAAGAAATAATCTCAAGAAAGGATGAAATTTTTCATCCTTTTTAAATTTTTCAGCCCATTCAATAATAAGTGTCTAAAATAGCAACCGATTAATGTAATTAATAGTAGTAATTACATTAATTTTATAAAAAAAAAAAAAAGGACGTAAGCTACTAAAATTATTATCTCTACCGTAATAGCTAAAATATAATATATAAAACTGACATATGACATTCAAAATGCCTATCTACCCCCTCCAGCAAATAAAAATAAGTTAGTTCAGAATGGTGAAGACTGCAAGTTTAAACGATTGAAAAAATGGTGGAATCGATGATGGACTATCCATAAAGGGGCTAAACATTAAATCAATCACGGTTCATGAAAAGCAGAAAAACAATGATTTTTATGATGAGATGTTGAAGAATGGTGTTCAAAACTAGCATTTTTTACTTTTTATTGGAGAGAGCATGACAAGAAATTTACAGAGGATATCATATGTTGAATCAACACCAGATGACACTAGTGAAGCATATCAGTTTGTTCTCTTTGAAGAACAAAAGTCGTAAAGAATTCAAAAGCAGAATATAAACTGTACACCAGAGTGCAAGTGTAAGGAAAGGATGGCAAATGTAATGGAGATTTACATGTAATGTAAATGCGGTCTTTGGAGGTATTACTGTAATATTTTGTTGAACTAAACTGAAATTAAAACTAGAAGTATTTTGGACAAGATGAAACAGCAACATATATTAAAGAGACAAGAAGAGGAAAATATGTTGAACAGTGTGACAGGTATTGAGGTCAATATCAAAAGAAGGGACAAAATCTGCGAGTAAGGGAATGTAAGGACATTCTCAGAGAGCTGGCATCTCTCTGAGATTTATCCATTTACTTACATTATTAAGAATGCGTTCACATATCAGAACATCACAAACAATCAAAATCCGTTCTCATTATTGGCATTGAAAGTTTTCACCAAAATCAAATTATAAGTGTTGAAACATTATTTAAATTTATTGTAGTTCGTAAACCCAACAATCACTACTTTTACTAACAATACTGACTAATTGTCATATTAAAAAATATATCAACACTTTAATACTCTTATTTTAAGACTTTCGAAAAACAAAAAATTCTCAATTTCATGTGCTCATAATTTGTTACCAGATATCAAGCTAAAATTTCTTGCAAGGCTCTCAAAATGATTTAAAGAAATATGTAATATTCATTTGACCTAATTTCATTTAAATTTACAGTGACCACATTTACGATAACATTAACTGTGGAATAGCTTGGAAATTCTTTAAAATCAAATAATACTTCACATGTTATTTAAAACAACTAAAACGCTCAGTCCATAAAATGGGTATTTTGTAGTCGCACAAACTGGTAACTTGGAAGCTCCAAATAACCAGTAATACTAAGATAAAGTAACTAAAAATAAAACCGCTAGGTTTTAATTACAGTATTTTATTTTACACAGTTTATAATTTAATTTAGGTTTTAGTAAAACTTTTAACTTTAGCCTGACTGACTAAAAAAAATCTAAAACTGGAAGAAAAATTGTCTAAAGAACAAATGATATTAAACGAACAGGCACATTTTCTCTCGACACATTGCTGCTTTTGGGTGGCAGTATCTGAGAGCTAACTTCACAGTCATGTGAATGATGCACGCTCAAGTTATTGGTTAAAGATTTTTTCTTGGTAAACCCCAAACCAAATTACAAAATTAATAGATAATTCACAGGTGATTTCCAAAATCTTGCCCACATTTTCCAGTATTTTACTGGTAGTTTCGCTATACTTATTCTTAATTCCTTTCAAACTTTTAAAAATAGTTTTAATTTTTTCAAACTGTACTTAAATTTAAGTATAACTGTATTTAAATTTAGTTTTTATTTGGTTAATTAACTTTTCATTTTTATTAGTTAAATTAGATATATTGTAGACAAAATAAAGTGTTCTATGATTTAACTCTGTAAAATAAAATAACTCTGTAAAATAACTCTGACGGTTAATAATGGCGTAAATGCACATGATTTATGCATATTTTGAAAATTCATTTACTCTGTTCAGAATCAAATATTGAAATTTTTACTGTAGTTTGCTATTGCGTAGATGCATCATATTACGTGGTAAAATTAGATTTTTGTCCCAAGCCCCCCACCAGAGATAAAAAACCTCAAACTTTCAATAGATTTAAAAGTTTGAATTTAAAAAAAATAATAAAAAAAAGAAGGGAACACTTATCAATGTTTTTACTCTAGCTATGGTGAGTATGACAGCTAACATAATAAAAAAAATCAATTCGATATTTCAAAACCTTCATTGCGAATTTAAACTGTAAAACAGGATTTATTATTATTTGATATCAAATTTTGGTGGTCATTTTTACTTAAGGGGTTTTAATATAAAGGACCCAAATTAAAGAGGAGAAATTTATGAAAAAGAAATGTTTATATGTTGCAATGTTTTGGCATAATCCAGTCTAAAAACACATTAAAGTTTATGCTAATGTCTGCACAGCCAAAAACAAGTATGTATGGCTAAACAAGCATGGCCACTGCTCACAAGCAGTGGCCAATATATTAGGGAATAACTTATAAAAGAAATAAAATAAAAAATGATGAAGCAACCAAAAATATTTTGGCCGAATTACTTCATATGAATTGATTCTTCATCTTAACAGTATTTCTGACTGAAAATACTACTTACTTCTGCATCAACTGGTTCTTCAAAACTAACAACTCATTTTTATTGTTACAATATCCTGAATGAGTAATACCTGCAAAGTCAGCAATAACAAAACTACAGGGCTTTATATAAAAAAAAGATATTGTAGAGATTTTTTTATAGCAATTTAATATATTTTTAGTAATATTTAACATAAACTCGTTTTTTTTCTCAGTTGACTCCCTAAAGCCTGCATTAAGAAGCATTGCTTCGAAAAACGATTTTTGATAAAATAATAAGCAGTGAAATAACAAGCTAAATCATTTTACATAAATAATGTATCTTAATTATTAGTCTCTAATATATGTTATAACATTCAGTAATACTGAAAAGATATCAAAAAACTGTTTACTCTTTAATGTTACAACCATGAAATATTTATAATGAACTTACCTTTTTAAAAGTATTATAAATGGTAATTTTGATTTTTGAAGAGAAAAAAGTGTATGTGTGTGTGTGTGTTGTACATGAAAGACAAAAATATAGTTAACAGAGACCACTGTAAAGTATGATTGCCAGGATGCTCTTCATCCTCCGGAATAGTTTTTCGGTTCAATATGTTGGTGACCGATCACTGAAGGGATTTTTATCATCTGCTATCAAACCAAAACAGCTTTTTAATGACTATGTTAAAACACCAAGCTGACCCCAGCTATAATGTTTTCAACTCTGGCAAACTGTAGATAAAAACCTTTACGTGTAAAACCTTCAGTGTTAAAGGAAGGTGCAGCGATTGTGCTTCTGCGAATCAGTTAATAATTCTGCAAATCTGATAGCTGTTAAAAATATCTGCCGAGACATTTCAAACGATGGCATGACAGAAACCGAACTGATGACTTGTGTTATCAAGCTAGAGGGTCTAAAAGACAACCTCCAGTAAAGCCCATCATGGCTATGAATAGAGGGTTGGTATGGCAACCAAAATCACCACAAGACAGGTAGGTGTCTTCCCCTATGGGGGTCAGAATATAGACAAAATGACTTTTGAGAGCCAACTTATTAAAGTAGATCCCGATCTGTGCCTCCTCAGCCCCTATTACTTGTTTTTACTTGGGAGAATATTGTGTAAAGGTGCAGCCGATTGAATATAATTAAGGTATCCAGAATAAGGTAACCTGATACCAGATGGAGATGTAATAGATACCCGATGTGGGAATTCCTAGATAATAAATCTCCTAAAACATTTTTTTTAACAGATAAATTTTTCTTATTTGTTATATCTTCTTACTAACATTATACAGAATTTTGTTTTACAAACTCAAATTAAACTCTATTAATATAAAAATCACGTAGCCATTTTACAATAATTTTATCATCAAAGTACTTTCACAGGATTCCGTATCCTCAGTCATGATGAATCTATTTAATTAAACTGCATATTAAATAAAGATATACTATAATATTATAATGAAAATTGCATATTAATCTATTACATGGGTGCTGTGCTGCTTCATTGTTTTTATAAGAGTATAAAGTAATATTTTTCTAATAATTAATTTTATGTCATCTTTACTAATTTCTAATATTTCAAAATTTGTATTTATATCGGAAATATTATGTTTATTGTTTATCAGATGGTTTGCCATATTATAAAAAACTAATTATTTTTTTATTTCTATAATGTTAAAGAAATTAGTTTTAAAGGCTCTATTGTTTTTCCTTTATGAATATCACAATCATTTACATTGAATTTTATAAATCCCACACAAATTGTTTTTGATTTTATTATTATTATTATTTTGGGTTTCTTAAATATCTAATTATACGGTTTATTAAGTTTGCGTGCTTTTTTTCTTTTTCCTGTTTAGCCTCTGGTAACTACCGTTTAGATAATACTTCAGAGGATGAATGACAATGATATGTATGAGTGTAAATGAAGTGTAGTCTTGTACATTCTAAATTCAAACATTCCTGAGATGTGTGGTTAATTGAATCCCGACCACCAAAGAAGACCGGTATCTACAATCTAGTATTCAAATCCGTGTAAAAATAACTGACTACTAAGACCTGAACGCTGTAACTCTCAACTTCCAAATCAGCTGATTTGGGAAGACATTCACCACTAGACCACCAACCCAGTGGGTTCAGGTTTGCGTGCTGGTTTAAATATTTCTTTACTGTAAGTTTTAGTAGTTTTCAATGATATATAATTAATGTATAAATACTTTATGTATATGATTTCACTTTATTGTGTCGTCTTATGTATTGTTTATAAGGTAGTTTTACAAAGTATCATAGGTAAAGTAGTATCATATTCATTTTCAACCGCTATATGTTTTATGTTTACTTTGTTACTTAACATTTCTTTGTTATTACGTGTGTATTGGATCGCTGTATTAATTGTATCTGTACAAGTGTTAATTTTATGAGACAAACGATAATTTGATTTTTTATGAATTATTATATTATTAGATGTAGGTTTTCAATTAGAATGATGTTTCAATCTGGCTGTCCTTGTTTATTTCAATATTGACACCTAAATAATTTAACATTCTATTATATTATCCAATTGAATAGGGAATTTAAAATTTAATTTATTTAATAATATTATATGTGCATTATTTATTATCAGGTTATATATATTTTACATCCAAAAAAGATACTTTACCCATGAGATTTCCACTATCAGAAATATACTTACAGGATTTTGAAAGTAAATCAGTGTATGGCATTACTTTGTGTCAAACACAAAGTGACTGACTGAGGATAGAGAATCCTATGAAAGCACTTTCATGATAAAATTAAGGTATGCAACTCTATATTATGTACTAGGTGCTTTTTATGTTATTAGAATTTTAAATAAAATGTAACGGTATAGAAAAATAATATGAATCTTAATATGAAAAGTATAAAAACCATTTACCAACAACAGTACAAAATTCGATAATGCTTCTTACCTTATGCTTATTTTTTTCCTAATAGCACTTTCGTGATTTTCCCTCATCGGTTAAACCTTTTCTCCAAATCTGTAATTACAAGAACTGACAGCATAGTGAACTCCATTATTTTCAAAAAAAGCAAGTCTGTATGTTACTTCTGATAAATCTGGTGCTTAACGGTTCAACAGAGCCAGAATAGAAAGCTGAAACAGATAGCTTGATATAATAAAAAAATATTTGATATAACAATACAGTAAGTTTTGTTGTAAAACAATCAATTTTGTACACAGTTTAAAATCAGTGTGGCTACAGCACATGTAAACTAGCATTCGCATTTAATTTTTATAATGATACAGACAGAATCCTGTTTTTTCACAGTACAGGAGGGATTTATCTAAAATAATGAATGAGACTACACCGAATAAGAAAGTACTTTTGGAAAATGTGTCATCGGTATTATGAGATAAAAGTTTCAGGACATTTGCTTAGCACCTGTAAATAATTTTCACAGATTACAAAAAGGAAATTGAAAATTATCTCTTAAAATATTACAATTAAAAAATTATTTTTTAAAAATAAATACATTTACGGTTGGTTAAATGGAATATTACATCTTTACGTATATTTTTAAGACTACAGACAACTTTCAAAATCTTACTGATTAAAGATACTTTTTACTTACTTTAAAATTAAAAAATGAAGTACTACAAATTAAAAGTAAAGTACTCAGACAATTTTATTCAGCCTCTTGAAGGATACAAGAATAGAAAGTAACAAAAGTCGAGTTATAAAAGGAACCTCACCTAAATGAAAAGATAATTAGGTACTTACGTATTAACACCACTGCAGCTACAGATTTTTTATCGTATTTTGGTGGAAAATGGGCCAATATAGAGTTTAACATAGATTCATCAAAACAGTCTTTATTAATTTTAATAAATGGTCATTTATATTTATTTTATAAATATAATTTAAACCTTAACCTACGCTCGCTAACCTTGACTAATTAACAGGAGTGTTTTGATTATTTAAATAATTAATTGCAATAATTACTGAATTTATTAAATAAATACTCAAATTACGGTGTTAATTAGTCAAGGTTAGCGAGCGAAGTGAGCGTAGGTTAAGTTTGGTAAAATTATATTTATAAAATAAATATAAATAACTATTTATTATATAATTAATATAAGAGACTGTTCATTTTCCACCAAAATCCGATTGACTACTTTGTTTTTAAATAAATTTGTAGCTGCGGTGGCGTTAATACACAAGTACCAATAATTAAAATAGATGTAAAAGATGCATGATTGAGATAACACAATTTTAAAAAGTAATCACTTATGGAACTGTTAAAAAATGGTAAAATTAAAAAATAAATAATATGTGCAGCATATTTGTAAATACTTGATATCAAGTTTTTATGGCATGTTAAGTCTAAAACATCAAAAGACTAAATTCACGGTCATCAGTAAATATCAGGTGTGCGGAATCATTTTACAAGCAAGTTTGAAGCTATACAGGATGAAAATTCTGAAGAAAAATATAAAGTATTATCTGTACTACCAAAAATACATAACCTGATATGCCTATGCGACCTTTAATTAATTTCACAACTGCCCCTTCTTACATCATCCCCAAAAATAGATAAAATACTTAGAATCAAAATGAATTTAAATTTTCTTTGTATCCATTCTTTATATTCATTTACAAACTGTAAATAAGTTAAAAGATTTAAAAATTGGGGATAACACCAGGAAGACATAAGTTAACATGTACCCTAGCATACCCATAGATGAAACAATCAACATAATAAATAAATTAATACAAAATCATGAAGACCATTTATTTATTGATAATATTATTGTTATTATTCATTATATAAAATGAACATTTAATAATTTTGAACAAGTTAAATTCTTACCATAATGAATTGAAATTTACTTTTGAAATTGATAAAAATAGGAGAATAAATCACTTAAGATGACTGTATCGAAATAGATAATAGGAATAAAAATAATCGATTCATAACTTCAGTACATAGGAAACTCACAACCAACCAACAAACATAAATATGCAAATCATCTGTGGTCACAAAAATTAATACTTATATGAACATGGTTATATAAAAGCTATCAATTACACAAGTATAATGGAAATAATAAATAAAATAAATAAATAGATATTATAAAACAAATTGCTAAATATAATGGTTATAATGAATGTTTAGTAGATAATATATACAAAAAGCAATGTCAAAAATTAACAATTATACATATTTAATACAGATAAACACACAGAATATGACAATGTATATTTAAAATATACTGATAATATTGTTGAAAACATAAGGGTTTACAATAAAAATCTGGTTAAACCTGCATATCAGACAAAAAACCATTTAATAAAACATTTAAAAAATAATACACGTATTGCTTCATATGATTTAAACAATTTGTTTAAAAATAAAATGCAATGATTATGACCATATTTATATAGGTAAAACCACTAGATCCTTTAAAACTAGATTTGATGAACACTTTAGATATTATAAAATTAGGTTTAACGTTTCTGATAATCTTATTAATAATAGACATTCCATGTCTGATATGCATACAAATATTAGAAATACTGGAAATTAAAAAATACAATATTAATACAAATAAGGTTTTTGACATTTTAGAAAGATTTTACATTTATAAATAAAAAAATTAATTTATTTGATCAACCTACATATAGAATATGAGGATTACACAATCATAGAAGCTGCTGTAGGTAGCAGCACTTCTGTAGACATTGGTAATTCATAATATTTCAACTGTGGACAGTTATATAACTTTATTTACTTTAGTAGACAGTTCTATTGATTTTATTTTTATTTTTGTTATTGATTTTAATTTTTACTTTTAATTTGATTTTTTTATTAATGACTTCATATTTTGTATAAGATTTAAAATTTTGAATATAAAAAAAAAATAGTTTTATTTCTGTTTTGATTTAATTGGAAAAGGATCTTTTTAACAATTTTAAATCTCACTTCTAATTTTAATGAGCAATTTGCAACGAAAGATTTGAAAAATTATACAGCAACTGATGATGCGAGGTACTCGTGAAAGTGCTCTTGCTTGGATTATGGAATAAGGTATGCGTCATCCTATTTTTTTATTTTATTAATTCTGTACTTGGGTTGATCGGATTTATATAAAGGATGAAAAACATGTATTTTAAGAGTAGTATTGATGAAGGTGGGTTCACAAGTTGGAAATTAAGTGCAGACTTGTGAAGACCAAATCAGCCTTCTTCTGACGTACTTGTGTCACCAGACCTTTTATTGGCTTGCGTACAAGAATGCTCAGATGTTATATAATCTCTATTCTCTTGTATCTAGTAGAATCAATGAGGCATCTATTAAAAAACTTGAAACCTTTGAGATGTTCGTCTTACAGGTTTCTTCTAAAAATACGTTGGTCAGACAAGGTAACAAATGCAACGATTCTAAGCGGATGAAAAACAATATACGAATATTTTCAGGTATACTCCAGGTGCAATAGCTTGGAAATGCTTTAAAATCAAATAATACTTCATAGTTAATATATAACTTCAAAGTTATATATGCTCAGTTCATAAACCGGGCATTTATAAACCTATGTATTCATGAACACTTAATTTAACTGGTAACTCAGAGCACCAAATAACCAGTAACACTAAAATGAAGTTACTAAATATACAAAACTGCTAAGTTCTAATTACAACATTTTATTTTAAATGGTTTATAATCTAATATTATATTATATATTATATATTGTGTTTTCGGTCAAGGTCGCAGAAACAACGTTGTTTGAGAACCAACAGTTTAGTCGATGTCGCAATACGGCTAGAATAATTCAACAAACCCCGTTGTTATCAAAAACATACCACGAATTACATCATCGACGTAACGCAATATTATTTATTACTATGTCAATACTGTTCAGAGTGGGGAGTGACGATGGAGCTCTTGGTGTGCAGTCCGATTACTTATCGGTAAATCGTTTCGGGTGTGTTTCATAATAATTCTGTTTCGTTTTTAAGACGTGCTCGCATAACTGTTAACAAAATTAAGCCGGCAGTACAGAAAATATTTTCTCAGATGTTTCTTTAATTATATTTTTCTGACCCGATACATATTATTCGGCAACTTGACTTTATTTAATCGGGTCGAGCGATACGGCGGCTATCTTAATATGTTGTGATCGTAATCCTGTATTTTGTTGAATTTGTACTTTTCATAGCGGTTCTTATTTAATCGCAGTAGGAAAAAAGAAGAAAACCCCTTTTCTACCGATATTTGAAGGTTACTTGATTTTTCGTGTGAAATACGCAAAAAATATTCTAAAAATACGCCCTATTAACTAATCTTTCTCGTTTTCCTAGCCAAATTTAGGCGCTTTTAGACCTAACATTTTCCGAACATCGGCTATTTTAGTCAGAAATGGCTATTTAAAAAAAAATTAAAAGACTTTTTTCTTATTTTTTATAAGTCGAGGAAGCGTTTTATAAGCTAATTGATATTTATAAAAATCCATTAACCGATAACGCTAAGCGTTAAAAAGTATCGGTTATTTTAAAGGTAGCGTATTTGATTCTGGCTTGGACCGGTTAAATTTAAACCGCACGTATTATTTCTTTCCCCGATCAAATGTATCAAAAGTAACCTAATATAATACACAAGTAAGGGAAGCAAAGGAGGTCGTATATGGTGTTAATCGCGTCTCCATCGTGTAACTTTTCAAACGAGGTCCTTTACCTTACTCGTTTTCGTACTTCCGCAGAAGAGTGAAATTTTATAATTCAAGATATAACTAAAACCGTCTTTTTACAGTATATATTAAATCTAGCGACTTGCAAACTTTATGTGAATTTAGGTGCACACTTAAATCGACCCACCGGGTCGGTCTAGTGGTGAACGCGTCTTCCCAAATCAGCAGATTTGGAAGTCGAGAGTTCCAGCGTTCAAGTCCTAGTAAAGCCGGCTATTTTTACACGGACTTGAATACTAGATCGTGGATACCGGTGTTCTTTGGCGGTCGGGTTTCAATTAACCACACATCTCGGGTACGGTCGAACTGAGAATGTTCAAGACTACACTTCATTCACACTCGTACATATCCTCATTCATCCTCTGAAGAATTATCTAAACGGTAGTTACCGGAGGCTAAACAGCAAAAAAAAAGAAAGAAAGGTGCACACTTAAAAGTTTAACCGAGGTAATATGCACACACGCGCGCGCACACACACAAATTCTTACACGAAACTGAAGTAACATATTAAGAAAGCGTAGTAGTAGCAAGTTGTTATTACGATCGACAAATTTTAAGGAGTATCAAACTGACATAATAATAGCGATCACAGTGACTTAGTAAACTGCTAAATTGCTAACTCTACTTAAAAACTCTACTCTAAAAATAGCTGAAAGATTACTTTGAAAGTTATAAAAATAGTGTAGTACACTGTTCTTAACTAAAACTCGATATCGATTATTAGTTAAAAACAAAATTCTGATAATAAGAATAGCTAATATATATTTTAAAAGTTAAATTCTCAATCCCGTATGTATTTTTCAATAAACTTTCAAGCCTTCTCTTCATTAAACTTAAATTTTTTATTCCGTAAAGGAAATTCCCGATTATAGTTTTCTCCTTTTAGTGGAAAAATGTCTAATCGGTAAATTACATTTTTTAGATAGATGATGTGGAGATATTATTTTTTTTTTTATAACCGTATTTTCTTACGATTATCATCAAATTGTTTCAGAGTAACGATAAAAACCCCGATGTCATTCTGATATAAATGGCGCGAAAACTCGAGAAACTTTATCGGAGGCGTTAGGGTAAACACGTTCCACAAAATTGTAGCTGACGCTTGTTAGAATTTTATCATTAATTTCTTTGTATTTGTTATTTCTATTAAGACGCCGGTTTAGGTAAGAGTAGGTGTTGCGATATATACGCGTGAGGTAGAGTAGAACGTGAAAAAATTTACTTTCGTAAAACGTTTGTGTTATTAATGTACAAAATACCGTAAAAATTAAAAACGGTAATTAATTAAAAGCGGAGTTTGAATTTGTTATTTGCCGTGATGCGGAAAATTTAACGTGAAAAAGATCTACTTACCGTTACATAACACAGAGTTTGTCATAGAACAAGATATTAAGTCTATACTGTACTCTCCTACCGTCATCTTTTTCACATACGTAGTACATATTTTTTTGCGTTATTATAATATTCGTGTAATTTTCATCGCGTTATTATAATATACCTTCACTTTGTATTCTTTTCTTTTCAAAATGTCGATCAGATATCCCGAGCATTAAAAAATCGCAAAACGATACGTTATTTAGAAATTCATGAACATTAATCCAGTCGATACGAGCGAATAGTAAACTTTTTTTATGATCGAGGAATAAATGATATTAATGAAGTTTACAGCGTACACAACTCGACTTGGACTTGCAAAACAGGAAGGCTGCAAAATGTTCTGTTTTATATGTATAAATTAAAAAAATATCTTATATTTATTTCAAGTACATAAAATAATTATACATCGTAGTTAGTAAATGCTATTAGGAATAAAAAAAAATCTTTAGGAAAGAGTAAAAAAACCCAAATACGTAACGCGAAATAAAAACTATTAAAGTAATAATTATAATGTAAATCTAAAATCGCAGCTTTTAAGTGTAATTTGGTTTTAGGAAGATTCGAGTAGAAAGCGAAATCAGCTAAAAACAGTCTAAAGCTTTAATATTGGAAAGACAGGTAGAAGGAAAAAATTGTGTAGGCAGGCCACGTTTATGAATATGTAAAACAAATTGTTAGGGATGTAGGATGTAGAGGGTATACTGAAATGAAACGACTAGCACTAGTTAGGGAATCTTGGAGAGCTGCATCAAACCAGTCAAATGACTGAAGACAAAAAAAAAAGTCTAAGGATTAAACATTTTATCTCGTAAGATAGAATCGAGGTCGGGATTACTTCACCCTTTAAGTTTATTAAAATCATTTCCTTTATTCGAGCGATAGGAAACGTTTGTCCATTTTCATTAACGGTACAATTTTTTATTAATCGATACGTAATACAGCCGTTTGTTTAAAAATGTTTCCGTTTAATTGCCGACTAAAGAGAAAACCGTGTATTGTGACCGCTACTTAATAGAAAAGTATAATTTGTTTAAATAGACTTCGATAAATAATAACATTATTAGTTATTAATTTTGTCGTTGTTTTATATTAGTAATTAATTATCGTTTATTATAATTTTACATTTTGTAACAGTCGAGTGTCGCCGTACATATTTTCCAATGTTTTTAAAGCTTAAAAACTCGCCCCATAATGATGATAAAATAACAAGGTTGTTATGTTTTATTTTCTGGTTGTTTTTCTGCTTACCTATGCGGTTTCATTACGTTATTGAATCGCGTAAAAATTAAAGGAAAACTAAACAAAGAAAAATAATTACGTTTTAGTGTTCTTTTTAACCCGATTCGACTTTACGCCTTTGTAAAACTTGGACGGATTTTAAAATGTTAATAATATAATTAAAATTTTCTCATCACCCGATTTTTATGTTTCGGGTCGTTGACCTTTTGGCTACCGACGGTTATTATAGTGATAGCTGTTTCTGTCGGTTATATTTACTTCTAATAAGAAAAAAAACATCTTTATAAGCCGAGTAAGAAAATCTTTTTCATTATTATGATCGCAACAGCAACCTTAAGTCAATACTTGGTAACTGAGATTCTACCTTTCCTAAACAGTAAGTATAGCTATTATTTTAAAAGAATTTAAAAAAATAGTTTCATTGTTTCCGTAATAACAGATATTACGAAAAGAATGAAACTTTATATATAAAAAAAAAAAATACAGTAGGTAACTAATATTTATTTCCCGAAGTCATTTTCTGATTCTGTTTATGTAAAAGAACGTATTTTTTAAATTTAAAAATAATTTTGATCGAAAGTTATCGCTCGATAAATGGCCGGATTTGGATCGCCGTTCCTCTGAACAGGAATAAAATTAGTTGTTAGACGGTTAATAAAACATATTTTGGAATTCTTTTGCGCGTTTCAGACGTACCTAAAGTTCAACACCGATCGACAAACATTCCAAGAGTTATTATTGTTTCGTTTTCACTGCGCGAGTTGATTTTTCTGGAGGTTACTACGGAGTAATACGTCGTCGGAGAACAGCAGACTCTGTCCCTACATAATATTATGTCATTGTTAAAAAAACCGCCAAAATTACTACGAGTAATTACGTTGTTTTGTTCCGAGGTGAGGTGAGCGTTTTATAATTACGATAATAGCGCTTTGTATGTCACGCCGCTTCCTCATCTATTCCACCGATTCTGCTTATTCCCCTACTTACTTTATTGTAATCATTGATATATACCGTATATATATGGATTGCTGGCCGAGAATTGTAAATCTGGTCCTGTACATAGTTTCCCCCGTTCTCTTACGTCTAATCAGACAACAACCGATCAGGTTTTATTAGAATCCCGTTATTTACGAGTATTAATTTTCGTACGGTTTCTAAACTTCCGTTTGTGTAATATATTTACGTTTTAAATATTTAGTAAAACCGGTAATTAAATTCATTTATCCGTCGACCTCACGTCGAATTAGTTATTCGTATAAATAAGCGCTTAAATAATTTATTAAATTCTTACCGTAGTTTACCGTGTAAATAACTTCACAAATCTTTTTCGTTGTAGTTTATCGAATACCGATGAATACTACGTAAAGATAGTACAGATGAATAATTAAATACAGATAAAGCTTTCAGACTTTATATAACAGCAGTAATAATCTTTTCTTAAGCTAAATGATTGTATTCGATTAAAAAAATTATATTATCGATTACCTTGAAAAGTATGAATTTATAAGTCGCCTATTTTTTCAGGTAGTCGTTGAGTTACACGCTCGAGTTCACTCGCATCGGTTGCTGTTCTAGACAGTGTAACTGAAATCTCTTACACGTAAACTTAACTGTCTTCTGTAGGCCTTCATGAGCCTAATCGATCTACCTTCAGCGATAAAGTCTACCAAACTAGTGAACGAACTAAGATTTTTGTTGTCCGGTACAAGTTGAGAACTACAATTCTCGCATTGCAACTCGTCTTGCTGTAAATCCGCAGATATAACGTAGAATGTTATCTTGATAGTAAGAATGTTCGTAATTTTCTTTCAAGAAACGGCCTCAAAATCATCTTCATCTTTATTACCAAAGTAAAATGTAACGCACGCAATCGTAAAATAACTTTCACAATGTGTGTTTTGTGTGCTTACAGATGAAATGATATTCCGTTCCCGTTCTGTACATTTTTATAGTACAGATAATAACCAAGATAAGAAGTTATCGGCGAGTGTTGTCTTATCATCGTCGATAAATTTATCGGTGAGAACTGCAAGAGTAATTCCGTAAATGCATTCGGTAAAATTGTTTCGACAGTGTTTAGCTCTGTGAATTGTACGTTTCTCAGATGTACAAATATTCGGGCAGATGTTCAAATTATTTATTACGTAGTTTTTTTTCTTTTTCGTATTTAGCCTCCGGGAATTACCGTTCAGGTATTACTTCAGAGGATGATATGTATGAATGTAAATGAAGTGTAGTCTTGTACAGTCTCAGTTCAACCTTTCCTGAGAAGTGTGGTTAATCGAATCCAACCACCAAAAAACACCGGTATCCACGATCTAGTATTTAAATCCGTATAAAAGTAACTAACTGCCATTACTAGTATTTGAACGCTCGAACTCTCGACTTCCAAGTCGAGAGTACTTGGGAAGACGCGTTCACCACTAGACCGACCCGGTGGGTTTATTACTCGGTTTGATCAAATTATTTATTACGTATTCAATATTATTATTACATTATTACGCATGTAAGATTCGTTGCAAAGATTACAAACGGTTTGAAGGTAAACACAACACATTTGATCGTTGTAGTTTGACGATTCATATTCTGTCATTCTTTTTTTTAAAGGATTTTGCGCAAAACTCGTACATTAATTTCTTGTTTTACATATTATTTCTATTTTTTCTAATGACTGTGATGTATGTAAAATATGTGCTACTATAATATTACTAATTAAGAGTAATATTTACTATGAAAGTAATGATGTTTATTAATTAGATAACCATTTGGCGATCATTATAAACATTTTGAATCGGTATATCAGTATATAAAATGTATATTCGTGTTTTGGTGAAGACAGGAATCTATTTAATTTCTCATTCTATATTCCCTATTAAGCCTGAAAAAAAGTTTTATTTATTGAAATTTTTTTTGTATTTGTTCGTACAAGAGTTATGTATATCTATCTATAAAGGAATTGATGAAACAACCGTAAAACTTTAACATATATTTATATATATGTTACAGTCTATTTTAGACTATAACATAAAAGAGTTTTCTCTTTTTATATTTACACTGCCGCTTGTGGTAAAAAAAAAAGAATTCAGTTAAAACTGACAATAGTTTAAAACAAAAAGACAGACGCTAGTATTTGTAATGCTTTCAAGGACAAGTGATACTATAGAAAAAAACTTAAGAAATGGCGTGTACGTGACCGCTGCGCGCGCGCTCTCTCTCTCTCTCTCTCTCTCTCCCCCACTGTTCATGTCGATTAGAGGGTGAGGCATGAAAATATTAGTCACCGTAAAATTTTTTTTTTTCATCAGCCCGTAATGCTGTCTAAAGAGAGAGAACTAGAATTAAGTTGTATATAGTTAGCAAAGATAAATCATTAATTTTAAAATTAATCTTTTTCTTTTTTTTTGGTAACAGCCTTTAAATGATTAAATTAAAATTTATGTATTTAAAATAAAGTAAAATAAGAATTTGAATTATGCTGCTTTTGGATTGCAAGTTTTTTTTAATATGTTTAATTTTCATTAGCGTATTTCCTTCATTAATGCGATATACTGCGGTGAAACAAAGTTTTGTGATGAAATGTTTTAATAAGCGACAAATAAAATTTTATAAATGGATATCAGGCAAAACACGACTTTAATAATGTAAGTAGAATATACGAAATATTTTGATTTTATTTATTTAGAAAATATTTATTACGTAAATGTATGTATTAATTTATTGATTCGTACGATTTCCTCGTACTGACGACACTCAGGTCGTGTCACACACCATCGAGATATCCTTTTGATTTATTAAATCGGAAAACAAATACGATCCATTATTTTGGAAATTATGAACACCGTTTCCAGTTTATTCC
Source organism: Lycorma delicatula (assembly GCF_047948215.1). Lineage (NCBI taxonomy): Eukaryota > Metazoa > Arthropoda > Insecta > Hemiptera > Fulgoridae > Lycorma > Lycorma delicatula. Next base: position 1,445,049 of record NC_134466.1, read on the forward strand.
ATAATAATTTTTAATTACCATTTTTATCGCATAAGTATTATTGTTTAGTGAAAATATCCTTGTATATTCATTAGTCGGAATAAGAGCTAACTTTTCTAGTTTGTTATCTGTTTTTTAATCTTTAATTAAAATTAATAATCATTAATTTTAATTATGAACGTCTAATTTTGAAAAAATAATAGAAAGGTAGAAGGATTTGAAATTGGTTTACTTATACTCAAAATGCCGTTACCGTATCAAATTACACTAACGCAAATCCATTTATCGAAATATACGTAGTCAATTTATAAATTTGCCTTTTGATTTTGAAACGAATTCATAGGTTACAGATTGTTTAACTATAACTAATACGCGATTGTTTTGTGCCGTTGAACCTAAATAAATCGTTCCTTGAAATTTCAAAATCCTTTACCGGTCTCGTAATAAAATCGATTTAATATTACACGTTTGTTTTTTATTTTATTTGAAATCTAAATATTATCCCAAAAAACAATATAATAATATACACCAGAATTAGAAACACTACAATAAAATATGCCACATTTTTTGCTTTTTTTTTTTAATCGGTAGATTGTATACGGATAGATTAATTAAATATTTTAAATTGAACTATTAATTTATTACCTTAGTTATTATTTTATTATATAAAGCTACCACAAACATTAAAAAGTACAGTATAAGTTGACCGATCAATAAATGTATCTGTAACAAAATGCAAAAAGGAGCCCTTAAAAATACAATTAAATTAAATAGTAAAATAATTTTTGCGTCTAATTATCGACATCGTATAACACATTCGCTCGTAGACACACTCAACACTCTCTCTTCTACCGAATAGATTTAATGAGGTTTTGTGAATTAAGTAACCGTACCTGATTAAGTAAGTTTTCATCCCTAAATGCAGCGTTCACTTTCAGTAAATCTTTTATCTTTTCTCGTACGTTAAACAGAAATAGAATGCAAATGTTACGTAAAATTAGTATTGCGATATTATTTGATAAAATGACCCGAAGAAAACTATAAACAGATATAGATGTTTTTATAGCGAAATAGTATTATCCCCTATAAAGACTGTAAAACGGATTAAAAAACCCAAGTAAAAAACGATGAATATTATTTTTTTTCAATCGGTTGGTTCAATCTGATGCAATATTAATAAATAATTCGAAAAAATGGATTGTTTGATTCTCCCTTGTCCAATGGAGACGAAAAATCAACCGACTATTGTGTAGCAACTTTTAATTGTTTTTTTGTAAACTGGTTTTCGTTTACTAGGTAGGAGGCAAAATCCGATTAGAAATTATGTTGAATATTCCTACCGTTAAACCGATCGATTTAAAACTTATTTAATACGTACTTTCATTCTACTAAATCTCAATTTTCTACAATCGCTATATAAAAATTCAAAATAACGAAAACTAGCCCTCCCTCGACTTTGTTTTTCAAAAATTTAATCCTATCAATACCTCATAAAGAACATTTTGAGTCGTTTTCCAAGTGTTTATGTCCGAGTCTGTCTGAAGTAATTAATAAAAATACAGGTATGCTACGAACATACAATTCCAGAAATTTCTATTTGAGTTTTTTTATCTAATAGCGCTTACAAACTTCAGCATCTACAAAAGCCCCAAAACCCAAATCGTTATACTATTTGTTTATAGCTATGCTGTTTCAGCATCGACAGAATTTTAGTCGGGAAGTTAAAATACAGATGAGTTCAACGGTATTACTAAAATAGTCATTAATACGTCAACGTAGAAAGGAAATCGACCAAATTTTTTTTCTACAAACAATCTTAATTTTAAAAAGATTGTAAGGACAGAATAATAATCAAAAAACAACTGCTTACACTTTTCGTAAAACAAAAGAATACAGACACTGAAAATAATAAATAAATAAACGTAATTTTAGCGTTAACGAGATCGCGTTAAGCAAACTAATCTCTAAGATTGGAAATATTAAACGTAAAATTAATTTTGTCAAGACGGTGCGAAATTATTCTTTAAAGAAAATAAAACCGGTTACAGATTCCTACGGAAAATTTATATTGAAATTAGAATAAAAACCAATTTGGTTCGTTATAAGAAAAGAGAAATACGCCTTTGCGCTAGGCGACTGAAAAAAAAATAAATTTAAGTTAGAAAACAATTATCGGAAACTTATTGTAACAGCAATGCAGAAAACTATCGTTAAATAAAAGTACGGAAACACCGTTTAAAAAACTTTAAAATTAAAATTTTTTCTTTTAATTTTTCTTTCTCGCAAAAGCTTCTAGAACGCTAAACGTTACTCTTAACGGTTGACGATATTGAATCTTCATGTCATCGAGTCTTGAGTTAAAATCTTTTTTTATAATACCAAACTTAAAATAAGAAAAGTGAAGTAGCGGCCGGTTACAGGGTATCATTTTATAAATTCATTTTTTTAAATTTAAATTTCTAGCTTTGCATTTACAACGCTTATTACTGATGTATATAAATATATTTTTATTTAATTACGATTATTTTATTCAGAATAATCTAATTTTTATTAATGATCACAAAGATTAGACGCGTAATAAATTGTTGCCGGTATCGCTTTTGAATAATAACTGTAAATTCTATTACGCTGGAATGAATCTTCATTAACATTGGGAAACATTGTTTCCCTTTGTAAAGCTATAAGGAAAAAAGAAATTGTGGAATAAACAAATAGATTTTGAATATTTTTTTACAAACTAATTTCTATTTTTTGTTATATCCGAACACTTATTTAAATAAAATAATTATTAAAAAAGAAAATATAATTTTATAACCGAGAAAAATCCTTTCCGATCGTGGATTTATTGCATTTCATTACTTTTAGTTGTAAATGCAGTAAATTACAGAACGTTTTAAATTTTAAATATTTTTATAATCTACTAAAGTATATTTTTTTTGGCATTGAACACATTTAAAACATACGAGGTACAAGAACCGTCATTCAGATAATACTTTTTCTGATAGTAATGATGTTCATTACATCCGCGATCATTCGGAGAGATGTCATTTGTAGAGCTGATAATCACCTGCATTTTATTTTAACGCAGGTATATAGCAGAAGCTGTTCGTTCAGCTTTAACGAAGAAGGAAACAGGAAACCGCTTCACTCCTGAGGTTTCCTACGTAAACTTGGTATGTTTTGATTGTTGTTCTTAAGAATGTATTTGAAGTTGCGGCTTTTGGCCGGTGTCAGGCTGTTTTAATATTTTCCTGACACCGGTTAATTATTTCTATATAGTGAAAAAATAATGATTCAAGAAAAAAATTTAAAAAATTCGTTATTTTATTACTTTTTCTGCTTTCCTACCCCCAAAATCACATCCCAAGAAAATGTTTAGGTTTATTTTCATTTAGTATATTAAATGGAAGAAATAAGAAAATTTCACTGAAAAATGTACAACAAAAAGTTATCTAAGGTTTCTTTTTTACGGGTGGGGGTGAATCATGATGATTTTTTATTGTAATATTATTAATAAAGATTTAAATAAACTAGAAACTTTTTTAAAAATTCCAGAATTTGATATTTTTAAACTTTGATTGATTCTCCCATCACCAATATTGTCTCCAAAGTTACGAAGACAAAAAGAAAAAAAAATACCATGGACACCGCATGACTAATTGTACGCCTATTAAATTACATATACACATTTTTTAGAATAAAAAGTAAAAAAAAATTTTATTTCATTAATAAATTCGGATATTTTTTCATATTCTTTATTTTATTTAATTATTATTTATTGTAAAAATCGTTTTACAATCAGAGGTTAATAATCGTTTATAAATCAATGTATTTAAATTAAAAAAAGAGATGAAGTCGAATTGGAACCGATCCGATTAAATAAACAATTATTATTAATTAAATTCTGAATAATAAGTGCTCTGTTTCTGTCCAACCTATGGGCCCAAACGGACGCAGCATAAAAGACCATACTTTCGAAGACACCTCAGTACACCGTGTACAAATGACGGCCCGATAGCCCGTAATCCTTCCCAGCAATCCTCCTAAGCTTGTGCATCAGAGACGCTTACGTACTTATGAACTCTAACTCGGCTGATCACACAGCCTTTATACTTAATGTGAGGGTCGCCTGGGCCGTGACCCTTTCTGCGAATGTCAGTCTCAGAAATCCGTCAAATACCAGGTTGCACAGCAGGTGAACGAGAACAGAACCCTGCGGGCTTCCCCTGGTGACGGACGTTTCTACAGCCAGGTATGTATCTCTAAACAGAGCCGTACGCTTATACAAATAAGCACTACGGCCTGCAGGGCTACGGGAACATCGCGGCGTTCCAACTCATAGAGGACTGAACTCCAACACATACCGGTGTTCTTTGGTAGTAGGGTTTCAATTAACCACACATCTCGGGTATGGTCGAACTGAGAATGTACAAGACTACACTTCATTTACACTCATACATATCATTCTCATTCATCCTCTGAAGTATTATCTAAAAACGGTAGTTACCGGAGGCTAAACAGGAAAAAGGAAGAGAATTCCAACATAAGGATGGAAATACTGCCTCTATGTCAATAAAAATTGCCAAAACATATTTACAGTCGGCGCTTTCCACTTCGGCAAGAGCATTTAAGATGCGATCCTTGGTTCCAACCCCTTTAACGAAGCCGTACTGGCCTCGATTAAGAAGCGAGTTCATATCGATGCTTTCCAGAGCCGTTCCACAACCAGCCTTTCAAGCAACTTGGCTGATTGATTTATAATTGATTTATAACTGCTGATCTCACTCGGATCCTTTCCTGATTTTAAGAGCACCCTCACCAAAGCCACCTTCCAACAAGTCGAAAAGCAACCCTAGCTTAGGCACCCCGAGAACAGCCTGCCAAACGACTCTGATAGAAAATAGCAACAGATGATAGAAAATATCCGGGTCAAGTTGATCAGTCCCCGGTGCCTTTATCTGTGTTATCCTGATTTTTGAGCAAGTTAGGGTTAAACTAGACAATAACTCGATCAAAATTTTTATGAATGTTTAAGCCACCAAAGGAAAAACTGAATAGCAACCGCATTCGTGTAATTTGAAGCCTGCAATTTTTAATTTTTTTTTTTTAAACAAAAAAAACACGGTATTTCCTTTAAATACAAATGACCCGAACAATTTCAAGCTTTTAAATATTTGTTCTGACTTTATAAATCAGAATGAAACTTTATTAAAAATAAAAGATATGTACTTCATCGGTTAAACGCTGTATGAACTCGTAAGAACAGAAAGACAACACTCTTAACACTTCTTCCTATGTGAATTGGACATAATAAAACACCTTTCTTTATTAACTTTTTTCTAATTAGTAAATAGTGAAACAGAATTTTTGTTCACCTGGTCTAAGATACCCGCCTCAGAATTGTTTCATACTATAAAGATGTATTATTTACACGCTTAATAACACATTTCAGCCAGGTTTCTATGTTGTTTGCATGTACCGCCTGTAATTTCATGTAAAAAATGTTACATCACATCGATTATTATATTCAGCATTCCTGATGCTCAGTATATATACAAAATTTGACTTAAACTTTACTGAATGACCGATAACTAGATTTTTGAAAAAATCTTTAGATTCGACCAAGTCGATATTCAAAATGTGCGTTTTCAATTTTTTCTAAAAAACTTAATGAATATTACTAACACCGATTGTAAATGCCATGTTATTTCATAAGATATCGATTATTGAAATTTCCAATATTAATATTTTTAAATTATTTTATTTTTCATGACAGTACATACATGTATTATTACACATACATAATATTTGATTTAATATTTTACAGCAAATACGACTATGCGTTCTTATGTACGATTAAATTCCATAAGGGCATAAAGTTGTAGATGACCTGAAATGAATCCCAGTTACTTCTAAAAATAGTAGAGCCATCCTCAAGAACAATAAAAATCATGTGCCAGATTTACCAAAAAATGCGAGAAATGATATGTTTCCTACGGCCTTCTTCATCGAGTCAAACATATCAGCGTGCCGAGTCTGCAGAAAAAATTCAACTAATATTTAGCTGACAATGGATTTTTTACTACGCTCGATACACGGACTGGCTTTTTAGTAAACATCACTGCTCTCATAGAAGGCTGCTCTAACCGGTATCTCTTGTGCTTTGTTATCTTTACATCCATTACAGTTGTAAAAAGAGACCAGGACAAACAGTCCAACGCTACATGTTAATTTTTTCCTTTCTATTTTGAAACGATTGATTATAAACACTGCTTTAACTCGGTAGGAAATATTCATGCGCTCCTGCTATAGCACTACGTAGATGGGAAAGTGAAAACGCTAATATTGCACAATATTAGCGTTTTCACTTTCCCATCTACGTAGTGCTATAGCAGAGCTGTAGCTCTACAAGGGAAAGTATTATAATCGGTCCGATTCGGGCATATGTGATTTTCAGCCGATCTTCAGGTTTTGACATCTAAGGAATCCAATAAACCAAAATCCAAAACAAATTTGATTTTGGACTTTTTCTTAACCGCAGTAATAAGCGTTCATCGAGAGCTTTTCAATGATATATCACAAGTGATACTTTTTCCATCGGTTCTAGAGTTGAACCTAAATGAAAATTCAATTTATGAAATATCTGGATCTATAACGGGAAGGCATATCGGTTCGATCAGACATCTCCTTTTCCATTTTTAACATTTTTTTATTTTTTTAAATATATTGATTTATTAATAATTATTAACCCGTGATTGTAAAAAGAATTTTACAATAAATAATTATTCAATAATAATAAAAAAATATGGAAAAAAAATTAAAAGTTATTAGTGAAATAAAATTTTATGTACTTATAAAAATGAGTAGACTATATGTAATTTCACAGGCATTATTACATGTGTGTGTACGTAATAAGAGATGGTGAAACATCTGATTATTTAATAATAATTGAAAATTATAATTTAGAATCATATTATTTTTGGAAAGAAAGGAATGAAAAAAAAGTGTAACTAACTAAACTGGTACAAGGGATTTATTTAATAAATTCAAATATAAAAATATTCAAATTAAAAAAATATTTAAAAAAAAAAAGAAATGATTGTTGATTTTTTAATAATTCAAATAAGTGAAGATATTTTTGAAGAAATGTTATTGTATTTATTAGAAAGAATATAACTGATTTACGTACATTAGAAAAGAAAGATATGAAGCAACTGCAGACTACAGTAGTATAATACGTTGCCGTTAAAAAATAAAGTGACACCGCATACAACCAAAAGACATAAATTATTATTAATAGACAAATAACGACAGCTGTCCAGTATATTAAAAAACAGTTTTGTAACTCATGTTAGAAAGAGAGAGATGATAGTGAGTGAGCTAGTAATATTATGAACAACTAACAAATCTGTTCGTTTCTTTTATTCTCTTGGTCTTTTGACTATGTAGGCAAGGCAAATAAAATGTTTAGACTGCAGAATTAAATGAAATAACTATTTAAAACTACATTATCTATACGAATATAATTTTGTCTTTGATTAAATATTTTTAAAATTTTTACATTTCCAAGCATATAACTTAGAAGGGATACGAGGGCTTTTAAAATATTAAAAGTTGATAATCATTATTTGTTATTAATTTTTATTACATTTAAAGGAGGTAATAGAAACAGAAAAAATAATTATCAGCTTCCATTACGGTCCAAAAGCGTACTGCCCCGGGTTGTCTGCTACAACTTGATTGTTTGTCAACGGAATTTTAAAAGTGAGGTGTCATTTTGTTCAAAATAAAATGCTTAATAAATTTTGTAATTAGTAAAAATGTTATCAAACAGTTACAAAGATATTGACGAATAAAAATTATGATGGCCGCCATTTTGAAGGTGAAGTTTTCAAAATTTTTATTTTGTAAAATAAAAAACTAGATTTTCTAAATTTAATTAATGTAGGTTTACCCGCTCCTGAGAAATATTTTTTTTTTTTTTTTTTTAATATCACAAACCGGCGTCCGAAGGAAAACAAAGCTGAGCAAGACTTATGTTGATATGATTATTAAAAATTTGAATCTGAGAATTTGGAATTTGAATTTTATCTTAACATTTTACTTTTAACAAGTAATTGTGAATAGCGATAAATCTTGAGATCAACAGTCCACACGTAATTACTAAAAATCTATTCCAAATGTTTGAAGTTCTTTACGCATATAGTACGGGCGAACCCGCGACGAGGGATGCTAGTAATCAAATAAAATATGAACGCGAATTCTTTTCGTAAAAATACCATCACCAAAGAATAAAAAGTAAATTTAGTAAACAGTAATAAATAACATTGTACGAATTAACACGCAGGATATATTAACAAAAACTACTGATTGAGAATGAGATAATTAAAATGAAACCGCAGCTTAATTAAAATTTGCTTATTGCGGCGCCAATAAGCCGTAGACAGTCAAAACATTAGAGTATTATTCAACAGTAATTAATCTTATTCGATGTTTGTACTTGTGAAAAAAATAAGTAACATTCATATTTCAAATGAGCCGTCCGATTAATCTCAATTCGATTATGCCCGTCGCTAGACGAGAGTAATAAAATAAAAAATTAATAGTGGAGTTCGTAGTAGCAGCAATGTTAAAAGTGACGCTAATAATTACAGTTCGAACCGGGTCGGTTCGGTTTTAAGTCTCTCATCCTGTACATATGAAAGTAATTTCGCTCACTAGTAGTTAATTTTCGGTACGGTTTTGGAATAAAATAAAATTTAAAACAATCGCATACAGAATTCGTAAACCAAGAGTAAACTATGCGAGGTATATGACAACTGAATTTCGTCGTAATAAAACAGGTTTGGCTAATTATCCTTTGAATTATTTATTAAATTAAAATCTATCGGGAATTCGGTAAAAATAGCGTTTGATAAATTTAGTACGTATCACATTCTATCTTCATTATATAAAAACTAACAAAATAGAAAAATTCCAGTACAGTACATAACATACAGTACATAGTATTTATTTAATACCTAACGCAGTATTTGGAACTATCTTGGATTTAAAATGCATTACGATTTTGATTCGACGAAGTAGATGTCCACATTACGGCGGTGAAAGAAACTAGCACCGCGTGAGAATTCAGATAACCGTACTAAAAGATCAGCGAAATCGTAAAAATATAATATAAACAAACTTTGTTGCACAGTTAAATTTCTCAATTAACAAAATAATCTGCTAATTACGCAAAAATGGTAACGTAATTTTTTCCATACAAAAGTAATAAGTGAAATCGGTCAGCCGAATTCAAAAATTAGTCGGATCCAAAGTTCTTTAATAATAAACTCCACTGCCCGGTCAAGGTAACCCAAAATATATTTTCATCATCGCTTGAGAGGCGAAATAATAGTAAGTACAAAACCATAAAGTTAAATCGAGTAAATCAAATAACTATAAGAAAATTCATATAACATTAAGGACTTGGAATTTAGCGTTTGAAATAAATTCAATGCTTTTTTTATCGCATTTCATTCAACGTACACGTGTAAAAATTACTTACGGCAGAAAAGTTTCACACAAAAAAACTTTGAGGTGCCAACCTGACGTGTCACCTACTAAACGGAGAATAATAGAGGAAAAACCTTCCTACATCAAAGAGGTTAACGAATATATATATTTATTATTTGTAACCCGATAACAGGAACGTATAGTAAATTTCATTACATTCTGATAGTTCATTTAAAATAATTAAAATATTAATAATAATAATAATCGACGTTTTATTTTTTTAAACAAAATCAGAATTTTGATAATTTTCAAAATTATGTTTTAACAGTAGATTTAAATTACAATTTTACTGCACAAAGATATACGCAGTATTTACATCTACATTAGTAAACCTAAAAGTGAGTTTGAACTTAAAAAAAAAAAAAACATAAATAATAATAACACACACCTCATCGGGTGCAATAAAACTAATTTTTATCTTTCTTTAAACAAAAATATATCGCTTAGAATAAATCCTTTTCTACTTCAGCCTATCACCTTGAATTGATTTTCTTTATTTGCACAAATATAATTTCAAGAAATGCGATTGCAAATATTTTTTTGGAAATTTTGAACCGAACCGAAACTTTTTTCACATAATACTTTGAAAATAAATTTAAAGAACATTTCAAAGGACATAAATTAAGAAATTTAATCTTTTACAAAATTTTTTTAACTTAAAACTAGCGTTTACCTCATTTCCTCTTCACAAAGAAATCTAAAAAAAATTATCTTATAGAAAAAAAAAGGGTCTTACACTTCGAACGGCGTTCTCCTCCTTTAAACAAAATATTTTTTTAACAATTAACTCGTTGGATATACATTATAGAACAGTTAATAAATAAAGACTGAACTATTGTGTTAAAAGCACGAAAGCGTTTTCATGGGGTTTTTTAACCCTCGAAAATACAACCTGGTTCGCGAATGAAGTTTTTTTTTACAAATCTTACACTTTTTTGTAATGTCGTAATAAATGTTACATTTTAAAAAATCATTCGGTCGTACTTCGACTGATTTAAACATTAATTTTTGGTGAAATTATTACAAAAGTTGATCGAATGACAAAAATGGTGTCCGATTCTGTATTCGGCTCAACGAGTAGGGAACGGGAAAGTCACGCGCTACTCTTCTAGTACTCGTGGTATGAAATATTAGAGATACTTACGCTTTTTTTTTAATAACTAAAAAAGTTTAAAATCACGTCACCGTCTACCGTTTGGTTACAGAACGTAACAAACAAAACTTTCTTAGATTTTAAGATACCCTGACAAAAATGCTCAAAATATTATTGAAAATTTTCTGGGAGGTCCTTTAAAAAGTAATATTTTATTAATAAAGAAACACTTGAGGGCACAAAAACACCGACCGATTGTTCTCGAGAAAAAATAGAAACAAGCAAGCGATCACGGTAAAATTTAGACGTTAAAATTAGCCTAATTTGATAGTCGACGGTACACAAAGAACTATTTTTAGTAAAGGAACATGCCTGATCTTAAACTACCACCATCGATGTACCCTTTATGAGTTAGTCGGAGAGTTTTCGATTTGGTTTACAAATTTTAACCTCTCGCAGCAGGTAGTATTTGAACCGGCAAATCTCACATTATAAAACTAATTATTATAGATAAACCTTCATTCTGATCGAGACACAATAATACATTATATAGATTACGTCTAAAAAAATTACAAAAAAATTATAAGATAAACAAGAGATGAATATTAAAAATTAAAAAACACGACTGCCCAAAAGAAACTGCTGACAAACGTTGTTCTTTTTCTTTTGGTTTGGTTCCATTATGATTTTCTATACTAGTAAACACCCCGCTTGAATTCTGAAAATCGGTTGCGAAGATGTAATATTTCCGAATAACCGTTATTTGTTAAATCGAAAGTATTTGATAAACGCAAAAGTTAGCTTTCAATCTACTAAGTAACAAATTTTGAAAATCGGACGATTGTTTGCAAAAATATTATAAGAACAACCCATTGCACCTCCCAAAACAGCACCCTACGAGCATTATACGTGTATTACCAATCGATGATCGCACGAGGTTTCTGCATCACTTCACCAGTAGCCTTACACTCAGTTCCCCATGGGAAGCCATATTATTAGATAGATAGATCTTTTTTTTTTTTTTTTGTCTTCAGTCATTTGACTGGTTTGATGCAGCTCTCCAAGATTCCCTATCTAGTGCTAGTCGTTTCATTTCAGTATACCCTCTACATCCTACATCCCCAACAATTTGTTTTACATATTCCAAACGTGGCCTGCCTACACAATTTTTCCCTTCTACCTGTCCTTCCAAAATTAAAGCGACTATTCCAGGATGCCTTAGTATGTGGCCTATAAGTCTGTCTCTTCTTTTAAGTATATTTTTCCAAATGCTTCTTTCTTCATCTATTTGCCGCAATACCTCCTCATTTGTCACTTTATCCACCCATCTGATTTTTAACATTCTCCTATAGCACCACATTTCAAAAGCTTCTAACCTTTTCTTCTCAGATACTCCGATCGTCCAAGTTTCACTTCCATATAAAGCGACACTCCAAACATACACTTTCAAAAATCTTTTCCTGACATTTAAATTAATTTTTGATGTAAATAACTTATATTTCTTACTGAAGGCTCGTTTAGCTTGTGCTATTCGGCATTTTATATCGCTCCTGCTTCGTCCATCTTTAGTAATTGTACTTCCCAAATAACAAAATTCTTCTACCTCCGTAATCTTTTCTCCTCCTATTTTCACATTCAGTGGTCCATCTTTGTTATTTCTACTACATTTCATTACTTTTGTTTTGTTCTTGTTTATTTTCATGCGATAGTTCTTGCGTAGGACTTCATCTATGCCGTTCATTGTTTCTTCTAAATCCTTTTTATTCTCGGCTAGAATTACTATATCATCTATTTAGATAGATCTATTTATTTTATTTTTTTCTATTTTAATATTAAATAGAAATCTTTATTAAACAGAATTTTTTTTAATCTATTTAATATTAGTCTATTTTATTTAACGTAATTTTCTTTCTTTCCTGTTTAGCCTCCGGTAACTACCGTTTAGATAATTCTTCAGAGGATGAATGAGGATGATATGTATGAGTGTAAATGAAGTGTGTAGTCTTGTACATTCTCAGTTCGACCGTTCCTGAGATGCGTGGTTAATTGAAACCCAACCACCAAAGAACACCGGTATCCACAATCTAGTATTCAAATCCGTGTAAAAATAGCTGGCTTTACTAGGATTTGAACGCTGGAACTCTCGACTTCCAAATCAGCTGATTTGGGAAGACGCGTTCACCACTAGACCAACCCGGTGGGTCAGGAATGGTCGAACTGAGAACGTACAAGACTACACTTCATTTACACTCATACATATCATCCTCAGAAGAATTATCTAAACGGTAGTTACCGGAGGCTAAACAGGAGAAAGAAAGATTAAGTTCATCATAATTTATTTTATCGATAATATTATCGGTTGTTGTCTTAAGTGTCGTATGAAAAAAGTATAGTAATGGTCAATGATGTCACTCTTCTAACGGAACCGCTATTAAAGAAAATATTGTCTATGCAGCTGGTCGACAGCATTACGTCATCGAGACTGTTTTGTAATCGTATAGATTTGTTTACACATGATTTAAATTCATATAATTGCACAATACTAAGAAATGAAATTCATTTATCAGCTTATTATTATCAATAATATTCAAATTCGTATCCCCCTATTAAAACTGCGTTATCATCCGTCTTTATATTTTGTAGATAAGCATCTAAGCTAGTCAGGCAAGAACGTATGTTCTGGAAAGGCGATCGATAAACGGCAATCAGTTTACGGTTCCTGTTATTAATTCTAAAATTAATACCGACTGAATTCGGATTTTTTTAACTCTTTTCTTTCTTTCTTTTTTCCTGTTTGTCCTCCGGGAATTACCGTTCAGGTATTCAGAAGATGATATGTACGAGTGTAAATGAAATGTAGTTTTGTACAGTCTCAGTTCAACCGTTCCTGAGATGTGCGGTTAATTAAAAACCCGACCGCCAAAGAACACCGGTATCCACGATCTAGTATTCAAATCCGTATGAAAATAAGTCACTTTACTAGGACTTGAACCTGGAACTCTCGGCTTCCAAATCAGCTGATTTGTGAAGACACTTTCACTACTAGACCGACCCGATGTGTTGCATTTTCTAACTCTAGTTACACTATTTCGTGTTTAATATTTTTATCTACAAATAAACATATACCAGTCACTCTTTGCGAGTTTATTATTTTGAATAATAAATACGTTATAACCTAAACTGAAATTAAATTCAATGTCATCACCGATCCAAGTTCGGTCGATATAATAATCTGAAACTTAACTTTACTATTAATTAAGTAAAAAAAATTTCATCAAAATTTTTTCTTATGTTCATATGAATTATATTTAGTTCATATTTAAGGTTAAAATCTAATCGAGGATTAACATTTTAAAAAATAGTTTACTTTATTGTATCATAGCAGTCATAAAGAATACACCAACTAGCAACGATCTAATTTTATCAGACATATTTTGGAACATAATCGTAATAATAACCCAAACAATTTTATTAATATTCTCAAATATACTGTAAGCCGTCGCACCCCTTAAGAAATCCCGAAAACTGTATTTTCGATATATATATGAAGGAACTATCGCATGAAAATAAACAAGAAGAAAACAAAAGTAATGAAATGTAGTAGAAATAACAAAGATGGACCGCTGAATGTGAAAATAGGAGGAGAAAAGATTACGGAGGTAGAAGAATTTTATTATTTGGGAAGTAGAATTACTAAAGATGGACGAAGGAGGAGCGATATAAAATGCCGAATAACACAGGCGAAACGAGCCTTCAGTAAGAAATATAATTTGTTTACATCAAAAATTAATTTAAACGTCAGGAAAAGATTTTTGAAAGTATATGTTTGGAGTGTCGCTTTGTATGGAAGTGAAACTCGGACGATCGGAGTATCCGAGAAGAAAAGATTAGAAGCTTTTGAAATGCGGTGCTATAGGAGAATGTTAAAAATCAGACGGGTGGATAAAGTGACAAATGAAGAGGTGTTGCGACAAACAGATGAAGAAAGAAGCATTTGGAAAAATATAGTTAAAAGAAGAGACAGACTTATAGGCCACATACTAAGGCATCCTGGAATAGTCGCTTTAATATTGGAAGGACAGGTAGAAGGAAAAAATTGTGTAGGCAGGCCGCGTTTGGAATATGTAAAACAAATTGTTAGGGATGTAGGATATAGAGGATGGTATACTGAAATGAAACGACTAGCACTAGATAGGGAATCTTGGAGAGCTGCATCAAACCAGTCAAATGACTGAAGACAAAAAAAATATGAAGGAGTATTTTTGCAAGCCCCAATCTAGTGATTAGGTATCTCAATTAATATAGTCGAAAACGGGGAAAATTTGCAAGGATTGATCAAATATTTCTTTTTTTTACTTATCTTATAACTTTCAAGGCTGACTTTCAAAAAAAAAGTAGAAACTTGTTTTTAAATCTTTAAATGAAATTTCAAAAATCAAGTTGATATCTTCATTTGTTACCGACAAATTAAAAAAAAAAAAAAAAATGCTAAGTTTCATTTTTACTTTGTTTTCACTCTTTTATATTCGGAATGTTAAAAAATCCATTTTATTGAAATGGAACAGCGCAAGAACATGTACTCAAATTTTCATCCATTTTTCAGTATTTTTGCTGGACGTTGATGAATCAGTCATTCAGGACATGTTCTTTTATACACACCGGGTGATATTTAAGTACGAGAACAGCTTTTTGCTGTGTATCTGAGAAGTATTTGGAAACGGGAAAAAATGGAGTTCCACATTTTTTAAAAAATCAGCATTATTGTTGGTTTTAAAATTTTATCCGCTATGTTGAATCAAACTTAATTTTTTTAAATAGGAAGGTGGACGTATGACGGATGATTTCGATTTAAAATTTTACAAGAAAAACAGTGGTGAAACCCTTTTTTCTGTTAATTCCTTCGTTGTCGAGTTATAAGCAATCAAATTTGCGATGAAGGAAAAATCGTGTTAACAATAAAACGAGGTAAATCGCGCTTCATGAATAATCTTATTGTATTTTACATTGATAATGCATACAATAACGAATTTTAAACAGTGCTATAATATATATAACAAAAAAAAAACAGATATTCAGTAGAAATATCTGGGCTTGCAAATACCCTTCAGATAAATATCTAAAAACTGTTATCGGCATTTTTTTTAATTCTGATTTTGTAAGGAATGCGACGTTGTACAACATGACGGCTGAACTAACACAGCCCTTGTTAGTATTACTGTATGTTCGATACGAAGAGTAGTACACGCCTATATATATATATATATGCTGTACTTTTATGTTGAAACAAGAAGCCGAAATGAGAAATTAATAATTTGTAATGTTGTAAAATAACAACTGATTTACCTTATAAATCTGTAACAAATTTTTTAATTTCAAAATTATTAAATTTTTTTCAAAGTTTGCTGTATTAAATAATTTAGAACTGAAAACATTTAACTAAATTTTTAAATTAAATATTGTGATAATTTAAGTAAATAATACCTCGCTTTATGTAGCCGTTTAATTTCTAGTAGTATTCCAAATTATTATTTTTTATTATAATTATCGAGAAGGCTGTTGTTATTAGGGTTTGGGCCATTAATTCCGACATGAACTGTTTACAGTTTGTTATCGGATGTAATTCTGAAGGTAATATGTAATAAAAAAGTTACAACGGGGGGGGGGGGGATTTTAACTCGTTTTACTTCTATCGCGATTTTTCCGTTTTTCCAACTTTTATTGTTCATAAATAAAAAACGAGGCGTTGAAGAGAAATGGTTTTCGACACTGTATTTTCTGTAAAACATTAAATTAAAATCGTGTATCGTTTCCTATTTAAAAAAATAATTGTTTCAATATGGCGGATCCAAGATGGCTGTCAAAAGATTTCAAACGCATCGTAAATAGAAATTTTCTTACTACATAGATCCGTCTTTGTTTCTACCTTCTAGTATTCCACGGTTTCATAATATGAATCCGTTTCCGTACTTTAATTTTAATCTGTACGGTAATATCGTCAGGCGAAGCAAAACAAAAACCGTTGAAGATAGAAAAGGAACGTGAACGAAACACTATATATGCTTGCGAAACTTTTTTTTTGTCTTCAGTCATTTGACTGGTTTGATGCAGCTCTCCAAGATTCCCTATCTAGTGCTAGTCGTTTCATTTCAGTATACCCTCTACATCCTACATTCCTAACAATTTGTTTTACATATTCCAAACGTGGCCTGCCTACACAATTTTTCCCTTCTACCTGTCCTTCCAAAATTAAAGCGACTATTCCAGGATGCCTTAGTATGTGGCCTATAAGTCTGTCTCTTCTTTTAACTATATTTTTCCAAATGCTTCTTTCTTCATCTATTTGCCGCAATACCTCCTCATTTGTCACTTTATCCACCCATCTGATTTTTAACATTCTCCTATAGCACCACATTTCAAAAGCTTCTAACCTTTTCTTCTCAGATACTCCGATCGTCCAAGTTTCACTTCCATATAAAGCGACACTCCAAACATACACTTTCAAAAATCTTTTCCTGACATTTAAATTAATTTTTGATGTAAACAACTTATATTTCTTACTGAAGGCTCGTTTAGCTTGTGCTATTCGGCATTTTATATCGCTCCTGCTTCGTCCATCTTTAGTAATTCTACTTCCCAAATAACAAAATTCTTCTACCTCCGTAATCTTTTCTCCTCCTATTTTCACATTCAGCGGTCCATCTTTGTTATTTCTACTACATTTCATTACTTTTGTTTTGTTCTTGTTTATTTTCACGCGATAGTTCTTGCGTAGGACTTCATCTATGCCGTTCATTGTTTCTTCTAAATCCTTTTTATTCTCGGCTAGAATTACTATATCATCAGCAAATCGTAGCATCTTTATCTTTTCACCTTGTACTGTTACTCCGAATCTAAATTGTTCTTTAACATCATTAACTGCTAGTTCCATGTAAAGATTAAAAAGTAACGGAGATAGGGAACATCCTTGTCGGACTCCCTTTCTTATTACGGCTTCTTTCTTATGTTCTTCGATTGTTACTGTTGCTGTTTGGTTCCTGTAGATGTTAGCAATTGTTCTTCTATCTCTGTATTTGAACCCTAATTTTTTTAAAATGCTGAACATTTTATTCCAGTCTACGTTATCGAAAGCCTTTTCTAGGTCTATAAACGCCAAGTATGTCGGTTTGTTTTTCTTTAATCTTTCTTCTACTATTAAACTGAGGCCTAAAATTGCTTCCCTTGTCCCTATACTTTTCCTGAAACAAAGTCGGTCTTCTCCTAACACTTCTTCCACTCTCCTCTCAATTCTTCTGTATAGAATTCTAGTTAAGATTTTTGATGCATGACTAGTTAAACTAATTGTTCTGTATTCTTCACATTTATCTGCCCCTGATTTCTTTGGTATCATTACTATAACACTTTTTTTGAAGTCTGACGGAAATTCCCCTTTTTCATAAATATTACACACCAGTTTGTATAATCTATCAATCGCCTCCTCCCCTGCACTGCGCAGTAATTCTACAGGTATTCCGTCTATTCCAGGAGCCTTTCTGCCATTTAAATCTTTTAATGCTCTCTTAAATTCAGATCTCAGTATTGTTTCTCCCATTTCATCCTCCTCAACTTCCTCTTCTTCCTCTATAAAACCATTTTCTAATTCATTTCCTCCGTATAATTCTTCAATATATTCCACCCATCTATCGACTTTACCTTTAGCTTGCGAAACATATGTTACAAACTTCTTTCATTAATGCGGTTGAAAATAATGTTATTCTACACTTCACTTGTGTAATACTAAACGTATTTTAATGTATTAAAATAATTCTCGTAGATCTATATTCCAGTTTAACTGAATAGCTCTTAAGCTCTTAAATAACGGGTTTATTTTCATACCGGATTAGAATCGCATGACAAACGTAACGGTAGTTACAGTTGTTACGGACTCGTCTCAGATTTTTATAAAATTTGAAATATAAAGACGTAAGTTACGAGTTATAAAACAACTTTTTTTTTGTCAAAAACCCCTTTCACCCGAATTAAATCCCTCCTAATTTATGCAGTACCCGCACCAAAAAGTCTTTATATTGCACTATACGCGTGTAATACACATATAAACGTGAAAGATCGAAATTAGAGAATGTCGATCGACATTTCTTCAGCGAATGAAGACGCACAACAAATACGTCGGTGAAAGATCTAAATGTTTACTATTTCGTATTATACATTCGGAACTTCACCGGTATATGTCGATAAACACAGATAAGCTGTGGCGGGGGTCGAAACGATAACTAGAAATTAAAATTAAAAAAAAAAATTACCCGAAACCAATCTCTAAGGGTAATAGATTACGAGAAATCCTGCTAAAAAACCAAGTCCTAAAAAAAAAATAATTACACTCACTTTGCTCGCTAACCTCGTTCGGTTAACGTTAAAAACAATTATTGC